>NW_009952574.1:2270670-2270984 GCF_000747805.2 Chaetura pelagica | reverse complement strand
CTCTTTCCAAAATTAGGCCGTCGCTGCCCCCTCCCCTGGGAGGACTATTTTACAGAAACCCATCTGGACACGCACTCTCTCCCGTCAGGTTTTATGTCCCCCCCTCTGTTATCCTGACACGTTTCTGAGACCGGGAATGGCCATCCCCGATCACTGTAGCGGCAAAGCCCTTGCGTGCTCCCTCACGGCGAGCGGGCGGTATCGGGACTAAAGCTGCATCCCCCAGGAGACCGGGCGGGAAGCGGGGGGGCGGCCCCAAACCCTCAGGAAGGCGGCATTGGAAGCGCTCCGGGAGCCGGGCCGCGCTTCTCGCA
>NW_009952574.1:2244385-2269574 GCF_000747805.2 Chaetura pelagica | reverse complement strand
CCTCCGCGGACTCTGTTCTATGAGTGCAAAGATGGAGCCTACTTTCTACGAGGATGCCCTGAACGCCAGCTTCGTGCCGCCGGAGAGCGGCGGGTATGGATATAATAACGCCAAAGTGCTGAAGCAGAACATGACGCTGAACCTGTCCGACCCATCCAGCAACCTGAAGCCGCACCTGAGGAACAAGAACGCCGACATCCTCACTTCCCCCGACGTGGGACTCCTGAAACTGGCCTCGCCTGAACTGGAGCGGCTCATTATCCAGTCCAGCAACGGGTTAATCACCACCACGCCGACCCCGACGCAGTTCCTCTGCCCCAAAAATGTTACCGACGAGCAAGAGGGGTTCGCGGAAGGGTTCGTGAGAGCCCTGGCGGAACTGCACAACCAGAACACCATGCCCAGCGTCACCTCCGCCGCTCAACCTGTGAACGGCGGCATGGCACCTGTGTCCTCCATGGCCGGCAACAGCAGCTTCAACACGAGTTTGCACAGCGAGCCCCCGGTGTACGCCAACCTCAGCAACTTCAACCCCAACGCGCTCAACTCGGCACCCAACTACAACGCCAACAGCATGGGCTACGCACCGCAGCATCACATCAGCCCCCAGATGCCCGTGCAGCATCCCCGGCTTCAGGCTTTGAAAGAAGAGCCTCAGACTGTACCTGAAATGCCAGGGGAAACTCCTCCCCTGTCCCCTATTGACATGGAGTCACAGGAGAGAATCAAAGCCGAGAGAAAACGCATGAGAAACAGAATCGCGGCATCCAAATGCCGGAAAAGGAAGTTGGAAAGGATTGCCAGGTTGGAAGAAAAAG
The DNA here is from genome assembly GCF_000747805.2 of Chaetura pelagica. NCBI lineage: Eukaryota > Metazoa > Chordata > Aves > Apodiformes > Apodidae > Chaetura > Chaetura pelagica. The sequence continues at coordinate 2,268,756 of NW_009952574.1, read as the reverse complement.
TGAAAACTTTGAAAGCCCAGAACTCAGAGCTGGCATCTACTGCCAACATGCTCAGAGAACAGGTTGCACAGCTTAAGCAGAAGGTCATGAACCATGTCAACAGCGGGTGCCAGCTAATGCTAACGCAACAGTTGCAAACGTTTTGAAGAGACTGTCTTAAATGAGGACTGTGGTATAGCTGAAACAAAAATACCCCAAAGTGGCAGATGCATAAAGCTAATGGTAAAAGCTGAAAGGCTGAGTCCTGCCTGTGCTCTGCAAGGCGCATGTGTGGAAAGACTGGCAAGCCTTCAGCTCGAGTTAGCAGTGGAGCAGCCAGCACTGCTCTGAGAAGTGCTGTTCCTGCTCAGATGAGATGTCAGATCTTCGTTTAACATTGACCAAGACCTGCATGGACCTAACATTCGATGATCATTCAGTATTAAAGGTTAAACTGCAATAGAAACTGTAGATTGCTTTATGTAGTATTACTCTAAGAAAAAAAAGTGGGAGGGAGGTTTGTGGGAGGCTGATAAACAAAAACTATTCTGCCTGCCTTCGAGTAAATTGTGTATGTACATATCTTTTTTTTATTTTATTTTATGAAAGTTGATTAATGTCAATAAACTACTTCATGACTTTGTAAGTTATTTTTATGTTGTTTATTTGGGCACTGCCCAGTATTGTTTGTAAATAAGAGGCTTTTTTTTAGCACTCTGAGTTTACCATTTGTAATAAAGTATAATTTTTTAATGTTTCTGTTTCTGGAAAAATTCTAGAGGGTTCTATTATATTTAAGAAAAATAAAATAATTAAAATGCATTTCCCCCTTACACTTTTTTTTTTTTGCTAGTACCTAAATTGGGAAAATGCCCTTTATGCTGAACTCTGAAGGGTAGGGATTATGTTAGACCTTACTCTGTAATGAGAGGCATGTCCTGGAGAATGTGTGAGGAGGAGTGGGTGAAGCTAGATCCTGATTGCCAAATAATACAACTTTTTTACTGTCCTGAAGTTGTAGTATTGAATCATAACCTGACTAGCTTGCCTACTGTGTTCTAGTGGCCCAGTTTAGACAGCTAACTTCAAGCAGGTTGAACAGTGTAAGAAAGTGCTCCATAATTAAAGCAACTGACTACGTGATCTGACATGCTTTATATTAAATTAATGCCCTCAGGAAGATAAGGTAAATGTTTGTATTAAAAAAACCCAAACAGGAAATCTCAACAAAATATGCTGTAGGCTTCAAAAAACAGAATATATTCATCTTTATTCCTGTGTTCCTCCCTAGGTAAGAAGTGATCCTTATTTGTTGATATTACAACAATGCTGTTGTCAACAGTAAAATAATTTTATAACACTTTCCCTATCTTGAAATCCTTTCCCTTTTGGGCATTCCTATGGGTTGTAAACTTTTTAGCAACAGAAAAGCTGGGAAAACTGAACCTAATGGGAAATTAAAAGAGCAATTTACTCAATTGTTTGTATTCAGCAACTTGCTGGAAATAGCAACTTCACTGTCACTTCCCATGTATTTTCTATAAAATAATCTTGGGGTTTAGTACAGTGACAATATGAATATATGCCTTAGAAACATCCTTCTTAACTCATCAGGGGTGGGTGGGAACAATTATTATACCAGGATTTTCAATACTGTACCAAATTGATTTACTTTAATAGGCATATATTTGAAGGGAGACCAGATGTTCTCCTGCTTGCTGTTTGGAGCCAAACATCTAAGAGGAAATTGATGCTCTCAAAAGACAGCCAGAAAATATTAGAAAATCATTATTAGTGAATGCTAACTTCTTAGAGCAGGCAGACTAAAAAACATCTTTTCCTTAAAACAGGATAATTTTAACTGAAGGAGGTCACTTCACAAGATGTCTAGATAACTGGATACATATACCTTTACTGTTATCAAAAGGATACCTTGAAATTTGAAACTTCTGTGGGTCAGTTCCTTACAGGAAGCATAAAAGTATCTTTCCTCTAACTTTCCCCCACATATTCTATGTGTTTTATCATATTAAAGGGTTGCTGTCATGTTTAAAATATTATAATATGGTAACCTTCCACATCATAATCCAAGTGTCAAGTAGGCCCTGTTTAGATGGTGTTTGCTGCTGTCAGAGGAATACAATTGTAACAACACCAACCAAACAAAGGGTTACTAGGAGGATACTATACTTTGCCAAGAGTACATTTTGCTGATGTCAGCAACCCGGAAGGTAAGTTGATTTTGACCATATGTAGGAATAGACAGCAGAGGGATAATACACAGCACTGCTGGGTGTGGTTTTACAGGGATTTAGCAAGTGCCAACTAGCAAAATAAGCAGGGCAAGGAGATTAATTACATGCAAAGGTGCATGTTTAACTCAACAGTGCTGGGTTATGGAATAGATGTTACTAGCAAGCATTTTGCTTAATCACCTAATTACGTAAAAAATAAATACATTATATAAAATACTATGTTAATTAAACACAGCTGAGTGACAGTCCGCTCCACCCTATCCTAATAGGCACACACAGACATTTAGCTTTGCAGTTATGTGTTTTTTCCCCTCAAGTACAACAAGCAAAAAAAGTGAGTGAGTAGAACTCTGCTCGTCAAGTGGGCATCGTCTGACCAGTTGGTTTGTTTCTGTGACACGAGTTACTTGACTTGGCCCAGATCAGGAGGTACTGGTATCCAGTCAGAGAATCTGCCATCAAGCAGGGTGGGTTTTAGTGCCAGTTGTGCAGTTTCACAAAGAGAAGTGTTAATCTAAATCACCCGTCTTATCTTTGGTCCCACATCTTGTTTGAGGATCAGGCCTAAGACAGGGCAAAGTAAGTTTATATTCCCTCCTCCTCCATCTATTTTGTAAACAGTGTAGTGGGCAATCACCCTGTTGCTATCTGCTTCACTTCAGCACAGATTAAAATTCAACACTCTTAGTATATTACTAGATCACTTGGTGATCAATACTCTCAACAGTAATGAAAAATGTGCATGCATTGTATGTGGTGAAATGCAGTTTTAATACTTGCTTAACTAGCGAGGTTAAAACTGCCTCATGTGTTATGTGCCTTACTTCTGTAAGGAATAGTCAGTTCTCTGAGTTTCAGAGAGAAACTCTCTTTTTGTTGCCCCAGCTGTACTCACAAGGGAATATTTTGCAAAAAACAGCATTGTGAACATGTATTTTGTTTGGCTGTGAGTGCTGTCAACGGATTCAGGAAGTGAAGTCAGAAAAAGGCAGGCTACACAGAAATGCCTAGGCAAAGAGCCTCTAACCAGAACAACATGTTTGGGATACAGAAATATTAATTAGAATTTGGGTCTGTACTAAAATCAACAAAACCTTCACACTTCTAGAAGTGAGCAACAAGGGGGAGTTTGACCATGATTACTCACTGAATGATTTCAAATCCAAAATACTTGTCATGACATAAATAACAGTAACAACCTAACTCATTCGACAGTGGAGAAGAGTTACATACAAGCCAGTTTCAACCTCGGAACAGAGTCCCCATCCTTGAACTGCCTATGTCTCTTTAGGTCTAAAAAATACTGACCTCAAAACATGGCACCAGGCTCCAGCATCGCATACCCATTTAACAATGAAATCCAGGAATCAAGAGATGGCCTAGCTATCTTTCCATTTTATAGAAATACAGAAATACAGACAATATCCCTCCAAACCTAGATGAAAAATGACTGACAGTTTTGCCCTATGTAGAAACCTAAGAAATCCATTATAGTGATTACTTCCTGGGAAAGTAAATAGGCCTTTCAAATGAAGCAGATGTCGCATACGCATTAATGGTCTTGTTCCCACAACTCTGCAGCAAGAAAAGGGTGGAACTCCCAGATGCCCAGGTTACTGTAGAGCAGGCTTACACCATTCATCTGGGATCACACAGCACGCGTGGCCCCTGCATGGTGGAGTGTGGAGCCTGAACCAGCAGTGAAAGTGGAAGTTATAGAGCAGGATCAGCACAGTACTCTGCCTGAGCAAACAACCCTGACAGAGGCTCTGGGGTTATTAGCCTGGGCAGCACTACTGAATAGACTGCGGAGGCAGATGGACCAGCCCAGGCTGGAAAAACCTTGGGATTCTCTGGAGTACCCCATGAAGTGCAGTGTACCATGTCCATGAGAAATACAAGGCAGAACTGAAAAGAAATAACACTTATCTTTCTTATCAAGCCTAGCACTTTCTCTGTTCTGCATCTCTTCCTTTCTACCCCTGTTTCTCACATCAAGAAACTAAAACCAGTTCAGGCAAAGTTTGTTAAAAAAATAACATATCATAAACAAACCCAAAATATTGCTAACAGGTAGATGGACAGCAAGAAAAGAATATGTGAAACTACCATATACACAAACCCACTACAAAACATAATAGACCTCAGAAACATCTAGCAGTCGCTCAAGGAAAGGGAGAAGGAAGGTTGTATTGTCCTTCCAACTGAAGAAAAGGAAAATTCAAAATATAGGCAGTTTGCTTTTTGAGAAGGTAATTCTCCCAGATAAATGCTTGTTCTTTAGAATCATATGCACTGCCAACACCAGCATCTGCAGCCGAGGACTGGTGGCAATCCTTATTGTACACACAGGCATTATTATTGACATGAACATTATCATATATCCTCTGAAGAGAGAATGGTTCTTTTTACAAAGAAAAATTGTAGAAAGTCATCATATAATTTACCATGAAAGCCTCTGATTACTTAAACAGTTTTCGAATGGTTTTGCACAGCAGGGCCCTCTTTTCCAATTTTACACATTATTCTTTGCAGTAGAGCAAGTACAGTTAAGGAACAATGGAACAACAAAAATCCAATTGGACGTTCATCACTGTCCCTTCTGCCTGTAAATATTCTGAAATACTAGAAACATAGTCACAATGGGGAAGAATGGCTTTTTAAAACGTTAATTAAATATTGAAAACACTGCTAATTTTCTTAGTTAAAGAGAAACAGCAGACATTAGGGGAAAACAAAACAAAAACCTAATTCAGAAAAATTAGTGAGTAACCTATTTTTAAAATATTGTAAAGAACTCTATAGGTTATGACTGACCTGATTAATCCAAATCTCTAAAATACCTTGAAACTAACTCCGCAAACAAAAGTGGAGGAAGAACTAACATTTCTTTTCCTCAGTCTCAGAATCACTTTGTGTTTTGAACCTTGTAACTGCCAAGCAATCTTTAGGTTGATTCCTTAAACAAAAGGACCAGTGACTGGCTAGAAGTTCCTCGGAACTGTGAACTTTGTTCCTTGTTCTTTTTTAAATCAAAACCAAATTCCTGTGAAACCTGGCAGCGTAACACCGAAGGTGTGGGAAACAGACACAATTCCACCAGATGGAGCTCAAAAGCAGTCAGTCCTGGAACAAGCTGCACAGATGCCTGCTACCGGAGCCTTTGCTCAGATGGTGTAGTAGCCAGAAGAGTCCTCAGATGAAACCCACTATCATGCACACATACTACAAAAAGCTTAATTTTAACAACTTCCCTGAAGTCTTAATATAATCACTGCAATGAGTAAGGAGATCCTGCATAATTTTAATCGTAGAACAACCACAGTTACCTCAGAGGACATTAAAAGTTCAACAGTGAGTGTACATGGCTATTCCTCTGAACTCTCGTGCACAGTGATGAATTAGTGGGCATGACTTCTAAGACGGCTTTTTATGTCTCAAATAACATGCACAAGTTGCTATTCATATTTCCAAAGCCATCCACATGGCATTCATATTGAAAAGAAATCTCTACTAAATTGATTACTGGTAGGCTTAAAAGCATGGATGGCCTGGTGCTATGAAAATTGGAGCCCACCTATTTCAACTCACAGCTGCTGACATTTGTAAGACTGCAAATCAAAGCACCTTGGCAACTATGAAAAGTTTATTGTCATTTGTGCCTAAAAGTAGTTTTAGTAGTAAAATGTAGTAGTGGATGCACCCACCTTGTAATTTCTGGTTATTGTTTTACTGTTATTATTTTATTTTCATCTTGAGGAATTAAACACAAAAATGTTCCTTTTTAAACAAAACCGTAACACTTTAAAGATATTGCTCAGGATTTATTCAGTTTAACTTCTGACAACTAAGTAAGTTATCTAGGTTAGGAAGCACCACAGGTCCTCCTTATGGTTAACAGAAAAGCACAGGCCTCTTCAGAGAGTGATTTGGATACACTAAATTGCTAATTGGAAGTGCCTATGCCTCAGCAGTCTGCTTTCTTTTTTAACTTGCAAGCCTCTAGTCAGATAGGATGTAGTCAAGGCGTAAGGATTACCTGGTAAGAACTAGGAGATGCTTCATTTTGCTAAACAGAAAAGTTCTGCAAACATCCACCACATGGACAAATGTCTGTATACAAAGTTTTATTCTACTGCATCATACACATAACGTACACTCTTTTTTTCCCTATACAAACACTGAGGTATCCCGAAACATTAATTGTTCAAAACTCCCTATAAGAGGTCATTAAAAACAAGACTTACTAGGAACCCTCCAGTGTTGTCTCAGGGCCTCAATCAACATCTGATCTGTATCATGCTAAATAATCACCAGGTGTCTGATCCAAACACCCAAAGGGGAGAAAAATAACCCAAATTCTCAAGCAAAATCCACTTCTAGTTTTCTCATTTGGCCTTGCTATCATAGATTGCCTATTCTCCCTTCCTTGCTGATTGAACTAGATGAAGTATCTCTAAATATACATATCCTAATTATTTGGCAAAGTGCTTTTATATGCAAAATCATATAAAAACTATGTAAAGCTATACAAGTATAGTTGACTTTCCTACTGACAGTCCAAGAGTTTACAGTTAGTCTGCAACAAGGGTACTGACCAAAGCTAACCCTTGAAAAGTTAACAGCAACATTTCCTTCTTTAAATAATGGAATGCAAGCAGAATTGAGTGGTCTTTGCCCAGGTTCCTTCTCCTTGAAGCAGAGTAGCAGCACATCTTTCTCTAATTTCCTACTACATCAGTTTTCAGGGCTGTGACCTGTGAAAAAGCAGGCTGCTTGTCTCTATGGAGATTTAGCTGTGCTTTTTAATACATTAGCCTGGTTAGAGACTTCTGATTTTTTTTTTTCCCCACTTCTGCACTCCCAAAACCACCTAAGCTCAGTATATTTAGGGAAGTGCCCCTGACTAAGTTTCACAACTACTGACAGCTTTTGCTTCTGTGTAATTTTGCAAAAGTAACAAAGTTGACTAATTTTCTCAAAATATTGATTGACAATTATAAAAAATTAGCACAAGTCCTACAGATGACTGATATACCAGTTTTGGAAATCAGGCCACTGATAAATATTGGAAAGAAAGCATTTTTAAAAATCATAGTATCTTCCTATTTTGGGAAACAGGGATGTCAGAATTTCCAGAGCAGGAAGAAAGAAAATGAGCAAGGGCAAAACATTTTGTCCCAAGAGACTCTTTTACTTATCAGGAATTTGCTTAGCCTCAGACTAAACTTTTATTTTCATAAGTTACATTGCTCTAGCTCTTTAAAATTGATTGTTTCAAACTGCTACACAACTATGTTTGCAGCCTTACTTTTTTTGACATAAGTTGGGGTCTTGCTGTATGACCTTGGGTAGCTTTAGATGTGGTGTTTTAAGAAGCTACCAATAAAGCAGCTAGGTTTAAATGTCAGTTTGTGGACTGCAGTAGGTAAACAGTTGGCCACTAATGCTACAAGGGCTGCTTCTGCTGCCAGGCGAGCACTGACAGATCCACCTCCTGGCCTTAGGGAGTTCAGCTTTGATGTGTGTTCAGCATTTTTTTCACGTCGGTGCCAGTCTGAGCAGCCACCTTTTTCCTCCTCTTTTACCTCTTCTTTTCCACTCTCTCATTTGTGCTGGTGGTGTTTTCTGGAATATTGCAGGGTACTTATTTTATTCTGCATTGCTTCCTTTATTCTGTTAACCATGCAGCTCTACAAACATCTGAAAAGATGGGGGGCAATAAAGGAGGTAGAATGTAAATGCAGGTACGAGAGGTAGGGAGGTGGCATCTTCTGAAAGAAATGCTCACCAGCAGTCTTCAAATTACCACAGAGTTAGAACTCTTAAATTAATTCTTCCCAATTTAAATCACACTACAAAAATGCCCAGGCAGATTTTGCACCAGTTTTACTAACTTAACCTGAATTCACACTTTTGGTTAAACAAGCTCAACTTCCCATATGGACAAACCTATAAAACGTGGTTTGACTTTCACATGAACATTTTTCAAGCACCCATTAACTTGAACAAGAACTGTGAGTCCCCAATATACCTGCTTGTGAAGCTGTTTTTGTTAGATGACTAACTTTATGCATATATATTTAAAATTATTTAATAGGGCAATGAGGTTACCATTCAAAGTCTTACAAATGGAATTTCTTGCACATGTTCCTGATACTGCCTTCCACGTCTGTTTTGAATTTACGTACAAAATACACTACCACACCCAAAATTAGTTTCAAGCTATTTCCTTGGCCCCCTCTGTTCACTGCATTATCATTCCTACGTGCAGAAATTGCTTCTGTGTTTTCCACTGGACAGGAAAGGCCAGACTGGCAATATGAAAAGGGCTTGATTTGTGACTTAATGTTAATTATTGTTGCTTCCATGGTTATGTGCCTGTGTGTTAAACGTGGCAACTTGGTTAACAAAATGCTCTCACAGGTGGTATCCATAATATCTATATGCTATTAGCAAAGTCACCGTTCCAATCAAACTCTAAGGGTAACAATGATAGAGTATGGTGACAGAAGCAAAAAAGCAATGAATTCATAACTTATGAAGTTCTTCTTTTTCTGTTAGAAACAGCTCAAATCCCAGATCTGCTGGTAACTCCAGCAGCTCTATTGAAGAACAGTGCCACCTGATTTTTTTTAGCCTTTCTAATGGCGTTGTCTCCTAAAATATAGTTCTAAGTATTTTGACATGTCCACAGCCCGGTTTAAGAAGAAAAAGCTAACATTACACCTTTTGGAAATACACTGTCTACCACTGCACAAGAAGCTGCAGGCCCATCAGTCTGTGAAAGCACACCACCAACAATCTCACCCTTCCCCTGCCTGTTTAGGAGAGTCTAACTTCTCTGGTGGCAGTACTGATCTCAGAGCTCCTTGTCGTGTACAGTTGCATAGAAACAGGAACAAGCAAGACCTAGCAATTAACATATCAAAATAAAACCAAATTCCTCAGTGTTTCTGGGGTTCAACTGGTGTAATTTCAGACAACAGCACAAGTAATTAATTTGAGTTCAAATTCCACCTCCAACTTTACATTAGGAGCTACTTCATAGTCCCACACAGGATTTTCCAAAACTGCTGCCTGTGTGAATCACAAGAGAGACAGTGCAGAAGTACTGAACTTAGTTCTCCTTTTTAATTTCATTTATTGAACTATTTTAATCTGTATTTAAATCTATATTTAAACATTGCTGTATTTTCATCTAAAACTGGAATACTATGATTCACTGCATTAGAAAGAACTATAATTCTTTAAGTTAATTTGCCTAATATATGCTTGCCATGTCTAACATCACAAACCTCATCCTAATCTTGAATTAAGCTATTATTTGATACTTTATGCTCTGGGATTCCTTCCTTAAGTCTGAAACCTTAACTTAAGCCAGCTGTTCCACAGTAACTCAACTTGTGTGGGATTTTCCCACTAAATAAAAATGATAACTAGGAACATTTTTTTAAAGAGATACAATATCCATTGTGGGACAGCTCCTTTTAAATAAAGACAAAGAAACTACCAAAGTTGTTTCGCCTATGTAATACTGTGTAACATCGCTGCATATGTTACTTTCATGCCTTGACCATGTTATGGTTTAATTTTAAAAGTTATGTTGGCTTTTTTTGGCTTTTAATTTTTACTGAGCTATACAGTTTGTTTGAAGCTGATAATTAACACATGAATATTAATATATTTGCCCTCTCAGCACCATGGTATGAGTCTTTTCTTTAAAGCAGTAACAGACTGCTGACACTGAAGTTCATGTCCAGTCCCACTGCCATTTGCAGACTAGTACCACAGAAGGGTGGCAAAGGTAATGGGTTAACCAGCAGAACTGCACACAGCAAAGCCTGTTTATCAAAGCTCTGTGTTTCTGTGAACACAAATCTTTTTTTTTTTTGCACCAAATATTTTAAAATACTTATACTGTGTATGATATTTTATGCAATATTTTGGCATGCAACTCTAAAGAAATTCTAGATCCTGCTATTAGAAGGATGTGGTTCACTTATACGCAATATATTCTCTCCTGAATAGCTTACACTGAAGACTGTTGGTGTTCATGGGGAAGGCTGCATACATATATATACATATCTATAGAATGGTATGTTGTTAAATATGGAAAATTTAGCATAGAAAAAGACAGTTTTTCAGTACTGGTTCGATCACAAGGAAACAGGAAATGGGTTCTAGAAAAAAAAGCACTGTCATACCAGATGCAATGGCATGTAAAGGGTTAAAAATCAACGCAGTATTTAGGAGTAACAGTGTTTTCCTGTAAACTCCTTCTATGGTGCGATCTAGGGGAAGGTCCAACTTAAGTGCTGGATGTTCATACAGGATTTCCTATGACTAATGCTGTCAGCATTCAAAACTTTTAATTTAAAATGTGGGCGTTATATACAGACAGGAAATTTACCATTTAAAATTTCTTATTCAAAAAATGAATGGAAATTACTCTGGTTTTCAGATTCATTTGCTGTACGTGGCGTGATAGCATAAAATAAGGAAGTCACCAAGTGGCATAAGCTGGGATTGCCTGCCAAGCTTTGACACAAGTCTTTTATATCTGGATAGGATTCACAGGAAGCTTGTAAAGGAAGGCCTTTTCCTTCCTTATTTTTGAAAAGCTTTGCTGGAGGGACATTATGCAAGTGAGTAAAAGAGGGGAAGGGGGAACAAACTACCATCCCGGTGGTTTTGGTGCCAATCCATGCAAAACTGCATCTAGATAATATTAAAGCAATCTGTTGCAAAACAATCTCACAAAAAAGAAGCCTATAGAGAGCAAAAGATGCTTAATAGTTTTTTTATTAAAAAGATTAAAAAATAAAGTAATACAGGTACCAGACCAAAACAGTATGGAAAGTGCAAATCTGAGATGCAATCTGCTACAATTAAGCTAAAATTGCCAATATTTCTAGCAAGCATGCCATGGGCATGGGTACTGCCCAGTAGGTTTGCTCTGCATTCTATTGCAGGCTCTGGCTGCTTCATATAAATGTTAAATAGTGATATTTTATTGAATGAAACATGAAGGTACTAAGATAGCTTGAGCTGTCAGTACAATATCCCTTCATTTCTTAATGTCATGTTGATCTTATTTTCATGGTATTAACTTTTATTTGAAACTAAGCTTTCCCTATATCTCATGACACAAAGGAAAAAGAAGCTGATACTCTGGCTCATCTCTTTACTTACTGTAGCTAATTCACCACTCAAGTACTTGCTAAAAATCACTATTCTTTCCTTAATCTGGGTCTTCTGAAATTCCTAGCAGGCATATTACTATTCTGTGTGCTCTTATGCTCTACACAGTGAGCCAGAGTTTACTTCACTGGGAACCATAATAGCAGAAAATATACCTACAGGTAGACTACAATGGGTCTGGATGCCTCTTCAGCATCCTCCACATCACCTGGCATGAGTCCCAGAAATCTCAGAGAACACCATTTAATCCTGAGAGTCTTGTAAACCCAGACAAGGGGGAAAAAAATCCCCAAAATAACAACAAACTCTAAAAACATCCTCAAATAGGGAATAATTCTACTGCACAATAAAGTTGGCAAATGAGGAATAATGATGATGGAGGAGACTCAAAAAGGTGTAAGACAGTGATACTCAAAGGATAAAGAGGAAAGTAGTACAGGGGACAATGGAAGACCTCAAAAGTATTAGAAAGAGTGACCGAAGAGTGCACACCTCTTGTAAAGACTGTTGGTGGAGGTGAGCAATTCCCTCCAGCTGGCTATCAGAAGCAAACATTCAGAGTATGAAGGCTATTATTTAAAAAAAAAGGATGCTGGTATAATGAATCAGGCATGTGCTTTGTCCACAGAGTAGCTACAGCCCAGGTAACAACTGTATGTATTCATCTGCTGTGAGAAAATGCATTCCTAGGGGAAAGAAAATCCATGCTGATGTGTTTTCATTGCTCCTATGACCAAAGCTAGTTTTTTTTTAAAAAGCCTCTTTATGCAGCAAACATTTCTCTCCTCAAAGTGCAGACTAGAGGAATAAGGGATAAAATAATTAGTTCCAGGAATGGGAATAGATAAGTCTGAAATTTAAGCTCTGGTCCAGATGAGAGTGCACATGATTTGCAAAGCGATGGAAACTGAGGGGGCAGCTAGGTCATGCCTTCCCCCTGCTGCATGAATCACTCTTTGAATGGAAATTTGAGTAGGAAGACATAATGGCCTGGGAACAAAGAGAGCTGCTGGAATATCACAGGTGCAGCTGAACAGAGAAGGATGTTTTGGGACATGCCAAGGAAAGCAAACACCATGAATCTGGAGGAGTTGTCAGGACTTTGTGATGTAGGGAGCTATCCAAATCAACAAGGATATTTCTCATAGGGTCAAGCAGACAGGAGAATAGCTGAGGTCCTGATTCAGGGATCCAATTAATCATTTCCTTAATACTAAAGCATAATCCAGGAAGAAAAAAAAAAAAAAAAAGTCCTACTGAAGTTTCTGGGAGTCAAAGTTAACACTTCACTGAGGCACCTATCTATAGTTAGATGTGGAGTTATATACTTGGCTGAATTGGAACTACTGTGAGGTGCAGGAACCCAGATCCTGACGTAGCAAAGACACATACATTGTGGGGGAACCAAAATAGTCAGTCAAAGCCAGAGGATCCAAACAGAAGACACAAGAAGATGTTAGAACTGGAAGAGAAGATAACACATGAAAGAATCTACTCTAAATGCCTCAGAAAACCCTCTAGCAATGAGAAATACTGTGAAACTGTACAAGTGGTACTCACCAAGCTACAAAATTGTGTCCAGAATAAAACACTGATAAGTAAGAAACAAGTACATTTTTCTGATTTTCTCACATTTCTATCCTAGGAAAGTTAAATTTCACTTTTATGTACAATAAAAAAAACTGAATGCAAGTAAAAAACCAAGATGATTTTAACTAGTTGATCAGGACAGAGTAAAAATTAATTATAATAAAAGTAATTGGGGGATAAAAAGAAGAAAATTAAGTGCTTTTGTATTTTTTTCCAGAATAAGGAAGGAAAAATACCAATTAAAAAAAAAAAAGTGGTTACAAGCAATCCCCTTGAGTAATCTGAATTTTCTAAAGACTAGAAAGTGCTATAGCTAGGGAGACTCAGATAGAATAAACTTACTAATTCTCCCAATATAAAATTGTAGACATAGTAATGAAGACAAGATAAACCAGCACTGCAATCTCTCTTAATCCTGAGTTGCCTTGCTTTTCCATACTGCAGTGACTAATGCTACTGAAAAGATGAGGAGTAAAGAAGTAATGTAGGAATTGCAGTCACTTGGTGGTTACAAATAACCCTGGGTAGAGGGTTTTTTTAATTGTTCTTATTATTATCAGTCTTCTGTGATACTATGGCAATAAGAAAACCTGAAGGACTCAGAATGTAACAGCCACCTTACCAAGATCAGAGAGCTAGGAACACAGGAACCATTTTCAAGGTAAACAAACAGAGAAACAAGAAACAAGGCTAGAATGCTCTTAAAATGTTTAGAGAGAGAATTAACTGAGCCTCCATTCTACAAAGCTTTATCTGCTCTCCCACTTGCAAGACTACAGTATCTTTTTGCTGCTGGTGGTAAGCAAAATGATGGTTGTAAGCTTTAAAAACTAAAGCTTATCATCATTAACTCAGAAGACAAACTGCATTTTTTTACAGAGTAATTATAGCATCATTTTTCTTACCAGAACAAAAAATATTGTCATTGTTTTCCACACTGAACTGAGTTTTATATTTCTTCAAACTCAGAAAAAAACTGCTGTCGAACTAAAATAAATAGCTTTGAAAATTCTTTTGACATAATAAATAAAATTTATATACATTTTACTGTAAATGTATTCCTTAGAGAGGGCAAAATTTCAAAGTGTGTGTGGAGATTTCATTAGCAAGACATTGTTTAGATCAGTGTCTGTACCGTGTCTGATGCTTGACATCTGACTGTAATAACTTAATAAATAACAGCAATTAAAACTGGTTTATGATGTGGCAAAATATTATTTCCTTCCAAAGTCACATTAGTCTCTATTCACATCTACAGCATTTTATAATCATTAAGAACACTCTGCTTGTGCAGTGGTATAAATTCAGAATAGTTCTTCACAAATTACATCTACAAAGGAAATTTGGCCAAAAGGCTTCTGTGGGAGGTGGAGTGGCACTGTGTTCCCCTCCTGGGAGTCATGCTGCCAGACAGGTTAGCCTGACGAGTACAGGGGCTGTAATGAGGATAGTGGTCTTCAACAGTTAAGATTAGATTCTACAAAGTAATTCCTTCTGTAAGATTTCACTAACAGAGTGTATGTTCCTGACTCAAAACCACAAGGGCTTGTTTGGTTTAAAATGGAAAAAAAATCTGCCCCATTTGGAGAAAAACCCTGGCCCTCTCTCCAGTTGTTTTTGCTGATCCCTGAAGCTGCCTCAGCATTTAGTAACTTAATACTTTTACATCATGTACATTTTATGCTAATGACATGAGAGTAAGCATTTGGCCATAACTGCTTTCTATTAGCATTGCTCTGAAAGGACACATTTAAACTTCTAAAGTGATAATTATTATAAAAATCATGGCACTGATAGAACCTGAAGCCAATGAACTGGAGAATGGTGTCTCCTCATTAGTAAAATCGGTACTAGTGTCACATAGGTTTAGTCAGTAGAGTAACAGGCAAATTAGCTCTTAAATTTAAATTAAGCTTGTGAGAGTAGAGACTGCTGCAGAAGAAATATATATAGAAACAAGTAACTAGTACTACTAATCAAACAAACAACAAAAAAATTAGTATTTTTACTTTGCATTATGAAAATTACAGTAACTATATATGTCATCATATCATTACTAACACTTTTCTGTTTGTTTCAAACCAAGTTTTATTTTATTTATTTTGTTCTGAAAGAAGAACATTACTTTTCCTGAGCTCTGTGAAGCTTCTACCTCTACTATGGTGTTTCTCAGAAAACTACCTGGCAAGTAATTCCTTGAAGAAGTTAGGAAAAATACTTTTACTAGAAAAAATATGAATGGCAAAAAATGGTTTCTAAGTAGTTTGGTCACTCTTTTGAAACTTTACTACATGTATGGTAAACTGAAAAACAATCCTTATCCTCACCTTGGCTATGTCCATTAAGTCCCATTCCTACATTTTGATCCAGGTAACCTGCTCTGTCAGCATTTACAGCCACCAGTGGCACTTTGCAGATGTGTATTATCCATTTACAATTACCCAAGTTTAGGAACTTCATAAAAGTACACGCTAGTCTTTGGAAAAAAGAACATTCTGCACTTAACACAATTGTCATTTGTTTATACTTGAGGAAATAGTTCTATAGTGTTGGAATAACATTGTGACTTGTACTGGAAATAGATAAAATACCGGAGTTATTATATCAGCTGTTGTATTATTACTTAGTATTTTGAAAGCATCCATGAAAAGTGGACAAAGCCTGCCAAGAGGTACCTCTTCCAACTACAGGACCTGGCACAGGGCTCTGCAGGGGTGGTTAGATCCTGCCAACACGAGTTGCAGAGAGGGTAAGAGCCCACTGGGCTACTCTGAGATGCAAAACACAAGACTGGACAGATCAGCTTGTCCCTCCCTCCAGCAGGCCCCTGCTCAGGCCCCTTATGATTTGCATGTTCTGTGTGTGCCAATACCTCTCAGGGGTTGGCACTACTCTAGGGAACACCTCAGCTTTAAATATCAGCCAAGGTAGGGATTTCTCAGCACCAGGAAGGCCTCAAGCCTATTCTCTACAGAAATATGATTAACATAAACAAGATCACTCAGTGCCAAAGCTCTCCTTTTGACTTCCCTAAGGCACTGCAGTTCATCTTGAGGCAAAACTGAGCACTAGATTTTGTCTCTCTTGCAGACACACTGACTACTTAGCTTCTCTTCCAGTCTTATAATGTAAGTCAAGTAGACTCTAATCATCATCATGAACATTTCTAACACTGTTGTTCCTCAGTCTACCTATACCTAAATATAGTTTAACCTCAACCAGCTAGGCCACACTTAGATTTCTGATTATCCAAAACAAAGCTTTATTCCTGAGCCATGTTTATTAATAAGGATGCCTTGATTGCCCAGATGTATTTCTCTGTCACTCATGATGCTTACATAATGATGCTGGCTTTATTATCTCTCACAGACTAGTTACTCTACAGCAAGATATGTTCCAAATAAACAGTTGGCATTACTGCAAACAATTGCCTTAAATGAAATTGAAGTACACATTGGGAAATATAAAAAAATATCACGGTGAGTTAATGTTTGGCTTTCCATCAATATTATCAGAAAATGACCTAGAGAACATAAGAAGTTACTGGAAGTCGTTCAGTTGCATCAGATGCCGTTTCAGCAGAGAGGTACCCACTGCTGCAGCGTAGAGAGGAAAGTCTCAGTGGAGAACTGGTGACCTCTGCAGGTTCCTCCCTCCCAGGGCCACCTCACCTCACATGGTCATTTAGCAACAAGCGAGGCGCAGTTTGGGTTGCTTTCATCTTTGACAAATTAAAATAGAGAAAATTAACTGCCTATTTGGTGATGACATAGCAACATAAAATAAGCTAGAAAACACGGGCACGTGTTAATTTAAGAAATAAATGCTCATCTTTGAGAAGTCAAAAAACAACACTTCAAAGGACAAAACCTTCAAAGCACTGTAACTTCAAAGCACTGCACCAATATTAATAAACACTCAGGACGTGTCTGTGAGGTAGAAAAAAAAAATCTTTTTTTAATGCTTGTGTAAACAGGGCACTGAGATTAAATGATTTGCCCAAGGACACAAGTTAGTAGCAAAACTGAGATTGCATGTCAGAAATAACTGGCTCAAGCCTCCTTTCTCAAAGCAGCTACAGCTGGGTTAAAGCAGTAAGCAGATGATGCATGTACCAACACTTGTTCAGCAGAGGCCAAAACAGGGATCTTCCCTATCAATAGCATCACCTGCCCTTTCTCAGGTCTGCTCTAAACTCTACCATGTGTTCAGCTGATATCCTCCCATAAAATTAGTGCTGAGTGCACGTAGATCTATCTGAATTAAGGTGATCTTACACAGTCTTGCTTCTGCATTTAACAATTCTATTAGAGCTTACGCAGTCTATGTGAAGTTTTTCAGTATTTCTCTCTCAAGACAATCTACTCACTACAGGTTTCTCAACAACACACTGAATTAAAATACAATCAGCACACCTATAATGTGCAGTTTCTCTGATGACACTGTTGAAGCTGAACCTACACTAGTACCAATCAAAATTTTTACTACCTCCTTCCAAGGTAAAATGTAAAACTCCCTCAATGCACATGAGCTGATCTGCTGTACATCCCGGCTGTATACCCATGATGCCGAACACAAAGATATTTAACTGCTATCTGATAAAGAAGACAGAAGCCATCATTTTATTTTCAAAATAACCTAAGAAGGAAGAGTGCTTGGACACATGGAGCTAAATAAAGTGGCCAGTAAAATACTCAGCAAGGAAAAGAAAATCACCTTATACCCCTCTGACAACAAATACATTTTAAAAATAAGAAAGAAGGCCAAAGATTTGCCTCTTCCTCTCTCCAAGTTCTTTCCTTAAATCTTTAGTAATACTAAATGTTGCCATTCTTATTTTTAATGAAGAGCTTCCTGATGATCCCACATGCACTTAATTAAAGGAGAAGAGGTGTGGAACCTAAATACTTTTCTCTTCTCTAAAATATTGGTATGTCAAACAAGTAGAGTTAGTAAATGTAAAAGTTATAAACAAAAACCATGCTTCAAATAGGCAATTCTGAATCTCAACCGTTTGTTTTAATATTTTTGTGAACTCACTGGTGGGACAAAGGCTTAATTCTAGAAGTAGTCAAAACACTAATTAAAAAATAAAATTTAAAAAAACATAGTATCTAAAATGGAATCCATACAAGCTTCCAAAATTTTCTTGGCAAGTGGGATACTTGTTTTAAGACAGAATTTCCTCATAAGTGACATACTTATAATAAAGAACCTTTTTATAAAAAAGCATAATTACATTTGTATCTAATAACAAGTAATTTGCTGCATGTTATTTTTCCAAAATAAAGTCCCACAGTGGCTCTAAGAGGTGGTGCCCGCATACATTGTTCAAACGTTCCTCCTTCAGGCCAGTTGGGAGTACTGCACCCTTTCATCTCTATTATCTACTAGTACAATTCCTGTATTCAGAAAACTAGGAAATTCATGCCATACTAACAGACTCTTAAAGAATATCCCAATTTCTTTTAAAAATTTTTTCAGAAGCTCAAAAAATTCTTGTGCTGTCCATATTAACAATATTGCTTAGTACTCACATAACATTTTCCATTGCCAGAACTCCAAACTTCCCTTTGAAGGTAATCAAGTATTGCTATCTCTGTTTTCCATGGGAACAATAACAATGATGTCATAAAGATTCAATTTAACCAAACTTTAAGTAAGGACTATTAATTTACTCGGGACACAAATAGATCTTCAGGACTTTGCAAAGTCAAATATGAAGACTAACTAATTTGCAGATCACAGACCGAGTCATTAGCAGATTTGGGAACACAATTCAGACCACCTGACTCCCTATACAATAAGCCATAGTTTCCCCGTTACCAAACTTTAAGTAAGGACTATTAATTTACTCGGGACACAAATAGATCTTCAGGACTTTGCAAAGTCAAATATGAAGACTAACTAATTTGCAGATCACAGACCGAGTCATTAGCAGATTTGGGAACACAATTCAGACCACCTGACTCCCTATACAATAAGCCATAGTTTTCCACGTTATGTGTTAACAACCATTAAGTAAATGACAAAGGTTTTGCTGTTCTTGGTGTAGTGACCTTCTTTGCATTTCAGAGGAATTACTAGACTCTTAAATTGGCTGTCAACTTTGCTGACTTGGTAACTGGCTGGCTTTCAAAATCTATATTAAAAGTCTTGCCTTTCCTGGCTATTTCTTCAAATTAATCTTAATAGAACAAGCTTTCTGATCTTACTTATAAAACTGAAGTCAACAGAAAAAAAAAAAAATCTTATCAGTCACATTGTACATACTATTTAAGAAAATACATGCAAAGGCAGCAGGACCCAACAGAAAGGGCACTAAACTAAGAAACAGATGGCAAATTTCCCATTTGCTTAAATAAGGTGAAGCTTTCAGCTTTTCAGCACATTTTACTTCTAGCTCTCACAGAACTCTGTAATCTCAATTTCTCTCTCAATTGGTTTCAAAATGTGTAGGTGATTATTATTTTATTTCCTTCTCTCCATGAGGAATTTTAACACCAATAAGTTAAAATAATTACAGCTAGATTCAAAGGTCCTACACTCATACTGAAGACTATACACATTCACAGATTTGAAGCTCTATTGAATTCTACTTTAAATGTTGCATACTGAATCACACGCCTTGATCCACCGCATGTAAATGAATTAAGTTCCAGACAGACTCCATGTTACAGCAGAAATGACAAGCTAAATAGCCTTTAAGTTAAATACACCTCCTAGACTGAAGTTGTAACTCCTATTAGAAAGGCTGGATCACTTTTATAACTAGCCACTTACATGGTTTATTTTTATCTTTATGTTTTTATTTCATTACATTATAGGGCTTTTACCTATGTAGCTGGCAATGTGTACTCTTTCATTTAAGATCATACAAGGTGTGTAATCATGGCAACAGTAACTATGCTGTGGATTTTCTTTTGTCACGTTTAACAGACAGGTCATTTAGGCACCTACAGCTTGGCCAGAGGAACAGGGGAACTCAATCAACACTTATCTTCTATTGAAATACCAGACTCACTAAAACGTATTTTTTTTCTCCCTAATTAAATGTAAAAAGTCTGGAAGAAATCTTTAAAGTGAAGTATCATTGCGTATCACAGATTTTTGTTTTGCTGCTGAACTTTTGTTGTTGCTAAGGAAGAACGGGGAAGATCAAAGGACTTCTAACAACTAGAAAAACAAAGGTGGGGAAGTTGTTATTTCTTTCTCATTTTTAAAAGATTTATCACTGAACTGCAACAGCTGTTGGTTCCTAATTCTATGAAATGAATATGTGAAACAATGTGAGCCTGCTCTACTATTTCATATTTAACTTCAAACATCAAATAATAGTTCACTTATTGATTAGTAGCTTGATCATGCATTCAAGCAGCCTGTTTACAAATCCATATGCAATTGAAGTCCTAAGGACTAAAAAAGAAGAGCTAGTAGATGGCATAAATGACCCAGACCATCTCCTGAACTGGCTGATAGACAACTGTATTTTTACCCCAGAAAAAAAGATGGTCATGAGTTCCTACAGGACACGAACAGAAAAGAACTCACGAGTTCTAGACATGCTAATTTCTCAAGGTGAACGAGCCTGCAGGCTCTTTTTCTACCCATGTTTAAAGCAAGTGGAGCCAAAACTTTATCGTAAGATGAGGAAATATGTCAGTGAAGTAAATGAAAGGATTGGAGATGCTAGAAGACAACTAGTAGGATACTTACTTGAAAAAGATAAGTTTTGGGTTGAAAATAGCAATGACCAGCACCAGGAAAAAAAAGTCAGTCCTAGAAGAAAAAGGCAGGAAAGAATTAAGAAGAAAGGAAAAGAAACTCAACTTTCAAGGACAGCAAAAAATAGAAAAAATCAGGCTGCTGTTGACATCTTTGATGCAGTTGCTAAAGGCTATCTTTCTGAGCTAGAGAAAACATTGAAAGATAATGATATTCATGCACAAAACTCTTCCAGTGAAACACTTCTGCATGTTGCAGCTGCTCATGGACATCTAACTATAGTGGAATATTTGATCACCAAAGGTGCAAAGATAGATGTGAAGGACAAGAAAGGAAGAACACCACTGCACAGGGCTGCTGAGAAAGGCCACAGTGATGCAGTGAAAGTGCTTCTCCGACGTGGAGCTTATTTGTACAGTCTGGATACAGAAGGCAAGACACCACTTCATTTGGCTGCACAGAATAACCACACTCATGTATTGAAGATGCTTCTGAAAGAAGAGGCAAGAAGCTACAGGAACCAGCACAACTTTTTGCACATGGCAGCCCTTAAAGATGAGAGCAGACTGGCAAATATGCTTTTAAAGGCTGGTGCCTCTACTGATGGAAAGGATGAAAGAGGACAGACTGCTCTCAGTTATGCTGTTTCTCAGGGGTCTGAAAATACTGCAAAAGTACTGCTAGAAGCTGGAGGCAGTGTTGATTCCAAAATGGTGGAAAGAGCCTTCAACAGCAACCACCCAAACATCTTCAAAATACTACTGGAATATTCTAAAGATTTGTCATCTGACATTAAGGAGTCAGCTCTTTTTAGAGCTGTGCAGCAAAATCTGCATGGTCTTGTAGCAGCCTTAATTGACAGAGGAACAGATATAAATGCCTACAATGAAATGCAGTACACTCCTTTACTCCTGGCGTGTGAAAGAGGCAAAGCTGAATCAGCAGAAGTTCTAATCAAAAAGGGAGCAAACTTTGGAGTAAAGACTCCTGCTTCAGACACAGCTTTGCATGTGGCAGTTCAAGCTGGGGCTGCTTCCATCACAAATCTGCTTCTCCACAAAGGGATGGATGTTAACATTACGAACGAAGCCGATGAAACTCCGCTTCACGTTGCTGCACTTCATAACAGAGGAGCATTGGTTGGCCTTTTAGTTAATGCTGGGGCCAAAATTAATGCTGTCACTAAAGAGTTTGTTACTCCCCTGCATATTGCAAGTCAAAGAGGTAACACTGAGGTTGCCCAGCAGCTGTTGCACCACAAAGCCAATGTTAATCTTAAGGATAAGCAGTCAAAATCACCGTTACATTTTGCTGCTGAAAGGGGAGACAAAACAATGGTAGAGATGCTTCTGAATGCTAATGCTGACCCCAATGCACAAGACAAGGAGAAAAAGACTCCCTTGCACGTTGCAGCTATGAGAGGACATCTCAGTGTTGTGGAAGTTCTGTTAGCCAAAAAAGGAAGATTTGGAGCTAAGGACATGGATGGATGTACTCCGATGCACTATGCAGCCATCAAAGGGAACACAAAGATGGCAACAATTCTTCTGACATCAGGGAAGTACAAAAAGATTGATGACAGAAACATCTGGAGAAAGACCCCACTACACATTGCAGCAGAATATGGACACAGTGACTTGATAAATCTATTACTGAGCTACAGGGCAGCCATTAATGCCTTAGACAGCAGCAAGGATACTCCACTGCATTGTGCGTGCAGGGCTGGCCATTTGAATGCTGTAAATTCCCTCATAAACTGGTCACAGGGGGAAAAAGCAAATTTATTAGCTGCCAATAGTCTCAAAAAGACCCCACTGCAAGTAGCGGAATTTAATAAAACAGAAAATCAGGTTCAAATTGTAACACTTTTGAAAAAGAAAATGTTAATAACAAAATGAAAATGTAAAGCAAAAACTTGTAAATTTAAATGCTGAGTTCTCTTTTAATGTAATTTGGATAGTGCTGTTGCCCAGTATTAAGCATTATGTTAGGGCAGGTAAAATTAATTAAGTTAGCAATCAAAGGTGACTATGGAGAAAAAGGATCTTAAAGACACTGGTAATCTTCTAAGTATTGATTAGCATTTTTCTTCTAGCATGAATCTCATACTTAAAAAGCACCAAACACATTGTGTATGACCTTCTCTAGTATAAGTCAAGACTTTAAAAAAACACAGAAAATAACTTTTCATATATCTGCAAATACTAGCCTGTACAGATAGCTCAGTTAAGCACTGTTTCATAGAATCTTAGGGGCTGGAAGGGACCTCGAGAGATCATCTGGTCCAACCCCCCTGCCAGAGCAGGTAAAATCATATTTTTGGCTTACATGTGTATCCTCAAGGATACAGAGCACAGAGATGTGGGAGTAGATAACGTTAGTTTTGTTTAGCTTTAGCAGATTTAACTGCAGAGTGCTGCCAGAAAAGATTGATATGCCCTCCCATTCAGTCCAGTCATGCATTCCTCCTCTACGTTGTACGTGTGACCAGATTCAACTTATTTCACAGCTATAACTGCAGAAAGGGGAGAAGCAGGGTAGCAAACAGCTCAAGAGTATTGGCTCTCCTAAGGGTAATGTAATATTAGCTTGGTTAATGCTGATCACAGTCCTGTTCTCTGCAGAAACTGGAGATCATAAGCATCTCCTTGCATGTCTAGTATTGTGGGGTTGCTCAGCTCCAAATGTGCTAGACTCATCCCTCACACTAATAAATCAAAAGGCTTGGGATAAACCAACCAGAGATGAAGTGTGTGCCCAGAACTTTGCTAATACAATGTTGTTGTTTTCAGGATACTATCATGTGGTACCTTGATATGCAACACTGGGCTGGACCCTCTTTAGGTATTTCTGTACTACACACCCTGGACATGGCAGTGATAAGATCCTGAGACTATAACAATTATTTTTCTTTCTATTTCATCATACCATTTCTCTAGAGTTTATATTTTTAAAATAGAAATAATCATGTTGCTGTTTATTAATTTCACTTTCAAATCAATTCCAGCACAAAGACGAAATGTTCAGAATAAAAAGGTTGCAACCGAGTTTATTGGTTCAAAATATCTATGTTGTTATCTCTTAAAACAGAGGCACTTTCTTGAGTTGATGGCAGGTTCTCTAGGGTCATTTTCTATGTCATGATAACCAAGCCTCGCATTCCTCCACACATCCCTTCAGGATACGATCAGATGCCCGATTACCAGGAAAGCACAAGCACTTCTTGTGAAACGAAACATGGACTGAAGAACGCACGGGAATAAACCTCTGACGCGTTACAACACACCCCGCACAACACGGCGCTGCTCTCATCCTCCGGATGAATGAAAATACGTGCCCGCGGCCTCGGCAGTACAGACAGGCCAGCAAAACAGACCCCCGCGGCAAGAAGCACGGGATCCGCACCCCTCCTGGGCCAGCCCAGCTCACGGGAACGGGCCTGGGCCCAGCACCGGCTGCCCGGGAACCACCGCTACCTCAGCGGATCGCCGGGGGGCTCCGCGCGGCCCTGAGGCGCTGCCTCTTCTCCCCTCAGCGAGCGGGGCGGCCCAGAGGCCTCTTCCTGGCCCGGAGGCCTCTCCCCTCAGCGGGCGGGGCGGCCCGGAGGGGCGGCAGGCC
>NW_009952574.1:2224045-2243999 GCF_000747805.2 Chaetura pelagica | reverse complement strand
GGGGGCGGGGGCCCCCCGCCTGCGGGGAGAGGCCTTGGGGGCTCGTTGAGGCTCCGTCACCGGGACTGACGTGGTCGGCCCTTCCCGACGGTGCCCGGTGTTGGCGCGTCCCCGCCTCGGGCCTGGAGAGCGGGGTCTGTGGAGTCACGGAGGGGAAGTGACCGCAGCGCCGCGGCCTTCGGGTCCCGCAGTGCGTGGCCTGGGGACTCCTGGTGCTCCCTGGACATACGTGTGGGTACGAAGGTGCTGTGCTGGGCGGCAGGCAGCGAACCTGCAGGGGCAGGCAGGGTCAGGAAGCGGAACATAGGGACGGTGAGAAAGCTAATCCAACCGATTGGCAGGTAAGGGGTGTGTGAAGGGGTGCTGAGGTGAGGGGGCAGCAGTTCAACACCAGCAACCCGGCAGGGGCAGCTGCTGGGAGGGTATGAGAGGATGGTGTCAGAGTGGCTGCCCTGGAGCAGCATCTGCTGTTTCTACTGTTTGAGATAAAATAGTGGGTAAAGGAGATTATCAATCTGACGTGTTTCTTGATGTGCTCCAAAAGAAGCAGGTGTTTTATTTGTTTCAGGCTGTACGTGAGGATTTATGCCTACTTGTAAAGAAATGTTTGAACTGCTGGCACAAAGCAATTCATTCAGAATAGTAGGTGAGTTGAATTAAGTAGCATTGCAGGGGGTGTTAAGGAGCTAATTAGTCTTTAGGTAAGTCTGAAAGTGTTGGAAGCAAAGGTTTTTAAAAACAAGCAATTTTGTGCATTGCTAGGAAGATTTTATGCTGTGTTAAAATAGACAAAAGTTGATTTATGATGTTGATAAGTGTCAGCTTTCTAAAAGTAATAAGTAGTTATTTACAGGAAAGACCAAGCATAATCTGGAGCAGTAAGAGCAGTAACAAGCCTGTATGGCAGGTTTTTGTTGAATCTTTTGTGAGTTTGAGCTTTGCTCAGGAGAAAAACAGGATAACTTTATATATTCTGCAATATAGCATTCTAATTTTAGTATCTAATTCTGTCATCTTAATGTTTTTGTTATTTACTGCACCATTAATTTACATCTGACACGCTTTGCTTAAATATGTTTGCGTTATTTTGAACACTGGAATGTTTTCCAGAGATCATGAAAACAAAGCTTCGAGCTTGCCACAGGATCACTATCTTGATTCATCTTGGAGAGCAGACAACAGTCTTGTAAGTGTTTTTTAAAAGAATAGCAAGTTTATCAGAACTTCTGTTTTGCCCCTGTCCTTCCTTTCATGTACATCCTTTTTTAGGTTTTTAAGTAATGATTTTTGCTTACCTTTAGAAGCTATTTTATATTGATACTTGATACTCAAGTAACAGGATGAGTCTCTGTTCTAGTGCTCAGGGTGAACCAACACAGAGAAGAGAATTGCTTTTTATTAGTGTGTCCCCCCTCACCTCCTGGGGAAGAACGAAGAGAGACTTCAAGGTTGAAAATGGGAACTATAACAGATTTAATGGAACAGGGAAGGGCCCAGGGGAAGATAAAAAGGGGAATAAGGAAGAGAGACTTTGAGTTTGGAAATTAGAACTAGAACAGGTTTAATGGGAAGGGATAGTAACAAGTAGAAAAATAATGAAAAATACACAAATATATCTATATATACCCACACAACCCCTGATGTTAGTAGTAGCTGATATTAGTCTGAAGGTCCCTTGTGGCAGAGCCAACATGGGAAGAAGAGCCAGGACTCTCCTCAGCAATGGATAGAGTCAGATTCTACAGAGCATGTGGTCAGCTGAAGACAGAGAGCCAGGAACCTCCTTCCAGGATGCCCACTAAGAAGGAGACAGGAGCCAAGGCCCAACTTTCCCACCCTTCTGGCATTTTACAGGATATGGGAGAAAACAGGATGGAATACTGAGTTTATCCAGCCCTTCTCAGTTCTGACCCCTGGGCCTCTTCAGGGTTCTAAGTAACATCATCTCTTTCTCTTGGGCTTGGCCATCAGAAGTCGTCGCATCAAAAATTATTGTCTGTCCCCTCAAACCATAACAAAATAATAAAACATATTTGTTTTGTTTGCAGCCATGGACGTTGGACAGCAGCATTAGTGAAGAAAACAGGTCTGTCATTGAGAAAATGTTGCTGGAAGAAGAGTATCCTTTTACTGATTGCTTGTGTTATTTCTTGTATAACAATAGAAAACTTCCTGTATCCAAAGGAACTGGACACATCTTTTCTTGTTAAGGTGACTGGGGCATTGTCATCTTGCAGATAAAGCAGAAAGCAGGAAGGACCCCTGAATTAATTATCTATCTGCCTGCAGCTTCCTCTGTTGCTTCTGTTACTTCAGAAAATTACTCTAAAGCTTGTTGGATTTGAGCTGGCACTGGCACCAAGGACAGCAATATTTGTCCACACTTCAGCTGCTTGTTCAGTGCCACTTCCAGCACTGGGCTCATGCAGCCGTTTGTGTGGCTTCTTAGTGAACCTGATCAAGCAGCTGATCTGGCTAAAAATAACTAGTTCTTGTTGCTGAATTGTTCTTCACTTGGACTGGTTTACTATCTGATTTTGTTTGGCTGCCTTCATACTTCCGCCAGAAGAAGGAAGAGCTATTTTTTTAATATTTTTTTTTCCATTATTATTTTTGGTTTTTTTAAGCATTTCTGGCATTAGTTGACCTTACAGACTAGGTAGGTTATATCCATAGTAATCACTGGCTAGTTTATTTTCATGTTCTTTTTGTGTGGTAATATTCAGTAATAGAGGAACAAGAAAGTAAAGCAATTGAAGTTTTCATAATAGAATGAAGTATTGAGGCTTAAATTGAAAATGGGTAAGGTATCAATACAATGAAAATTACTCTAGTGTGGTTTCTAACTAAAATGTTGCAGAACGAGGATAGCTGGATTGTTGAAAGTAATGTGAGCATAGGGGTTCAGATGTCACTTCCATTAAACTAGTAGGAGTATGTGAAAATGTGTAATTCATTTTTGAAAGCAGTGCCGGTCTTGTTTCTATGGCTGAGTTACGAACCAGTACAATTCATATGATTATTACTGCTATCACACTTAAAAATATCTCTGATGCTTTGAAAACTTACTAAGTAACTACTTCAGATATTACTTATCTAATAAATCATTTTCTGAAAAAATATGGCCCAACCAAAAGGAAGTGAAGAAAAGACCTATGAAAAGGTGAGCTGTGTTCTGGGAAAAATTCTGTTAGATGAGAAGAAAGGAAACTTCCTTTTCATCTAACAGATGAAGGTTATTTGCTGAGACATGGAGCAGTATCACAATTGTTAATTTTTATTTTCACTTTGTTTTATATTTGCAGCCCACATAAGAAAACTGCAAGAGTTGTGTATGTACATTTTAATTACTGAGTTGCACTTTTAAATGTGGCATTAAGCTACTTTTAAGAGACTTTTCAATTCAAGGAAATATTGTTATGTGTAATAATAGGCCTGTAGTAAACTACTTTGTTTTTTGTAGCAGAGTGGTCCTTATGAAAAAATCCTGTGTTAACTGGAGTTGGCTTTCTTGCCTGAGCTTTTCTGCTTGCTGTATTTCTCTACCTGTAGTTACTGGTGAATGTTGTGTTACCTCCAGTCTACCTTTGTGACATGATTCCTATTCTTTTATTTATCACCCATATTCATATTTAAAACAATACCTTGAGCTTTATAGAAGATGGGGAGTAGTCATACTGTCAAAAGTTGCCTTCAGTTACTGGGATTTGAAAATACGTATTTTTCAGAAAGCACTAACTTCTGTTTCTTGTTTTCCTAGGGTGCGATCACCTTCAAAATCAGCCAGCTGCTCATTAAAGTGGACATCAGAAGAAAAAGAACTGTTTGAACAAGGGCTGGTAAGTTTTTGTGTATGTAATATTCTGAGTAGAAGTCATTAGTTTATCCTATGCAAAAATTATTAATATAAATAAGCATTTTATATTTATCTGCTTCTACGCTTCTAATGTGTTAAAAATAATTGCCCTCTACTGGGAGTGTAATGATGAATCAGCTTTATATTGATGAGTCCCCCAAGATGGCTTTGTTTACCAGATTTTGTTCATGTGAAGCTGATTACAACCTGAGATCAATAAAAGTCACATACACAGCTTTGTAAATTGTACAATCATAATGCTGTAGTGAACTACAGGAAACAGTGTGTGCTTAAGGCAAATCAGCTAATAAACTGAAATGCTTCAGCTGGTCTTGTAAGGCCTTTAGAGATTATATGATTGTAGAGTGCTGAATGTAACAACAGGGTTTGCTTCACAAGTGTAAATTCATTCCATAAATTCATTCCTTGGGTTAGTAGGCAGCAGTGTGCCTGAACTGGGTGAAGATGCTCTACAACCAGCAATAACTTACTGTTGGATGCAATTTTTTTTTTGGTAGAATATGAGTAGAAAGGCTCTTTACAATGAATTTGCTTGACTGTTTGTGGATTTGTAAATAAAGAATGGAGTTTTAAAACTATTTTGGCTCATGGAGTGCCTTCTCTGGAATGTCAGATGTTGGGTAACTTTGTAACATGTTGTACCAGGTGAAATTTGGACGCAGGTGGACGAAAATTGCCAAGCTGATTGGAAGTCGTACTGTGCTCCAAGTGAAGAGCTATGCCCGGCAGCATCTTAAGAACAAGGTAAACAGAGTCTCTCTGCAGTTAGCAAAAAGGCTGTTTGACAAGTAAACTGTTGTATGTGTAATTGATTTTAGTATTTTTAAAGTACTGCTGTTGAAGTAGTACTTTAGTCCCATACTCAGAAAAGTGGAATATGCTTTTTTGTAGATTTGAATATGAAGCCAACCCTGATTTCAAATTCCTAGAATGACTTTGGTATTTTTATTGCTGGTGTAACTAAACAATAGGTGTAATGTAATTGTAGTCTCTTATACTGTTGGTCATTAGTCTGAAGACACTTGTTTTTCACTCTACAGCTGTTTCAGCTGTGTATTGTGGTTTTAGCATTAGCCTTATTTGAGATTTCAGGGACATCTAAGAAGAAATAACTGGTCTGTTCAGGCTTGTTTTTTTAACAGAAATAGATGTTAATTTATGCTTGGGCTAGAAGTATACCTGTAAGATTAAAATGTATTAAGAGGGTCAAATGAGGAAGAAGCAGTTCAGCATGTCTGCTGTTCAAGTAATTTAGTTCTGACTGTTTGGGTGACAGAGGAGATTGTTTTGGTTTCCCCTCCTAAGAGTATTTTAAATTTTCCTCAGGCAAAAAATGATGATTCTGAAAAAGAAGAGCCAAGTGAGTTTGGCAGCAATGGGATAAGGGTAGAAGAATGGTCATCTAGAAACTCGAGAAGCTGTGCAAACCCCCATCTGAACGCAGTGAAAATCGAAAAGCTGTCAGATGATGAAGAAATAGACATAACTGATGACATGGATGAACTACTTTCTCCTACCTGCCAGCAAGAAACTGGAAAATCTGAATTTTCTGTTATTTCAAAAAGTCCAGTTGAAGAAATGAAAGGAATGAAACAACAGTGCTCATTTTTTGGACACAGTTCTGCAATTTCTTTACCCAAAGAAGACCCTCAACAGACCAAGCAAGATACAGTGGATGCATTGGTATTTCCACGTGTTGCAGCAACATGTTCTCAGCACCTGAGCAGTGATAAATCTGTGAACTTAGATTACCAGCAATACGATAATTTTATTGAGAAAGCTGAACAAGGCAGACTGGTAACATCTTGTGGGACTAGACAAGTAACTGATCAGGAGCTTAAGGAGGAACAGAGAGACTTGGGTGATAATGGATTGCTTTTTCCTTCTTGCCAAGCAGACGAAGATCGTCAAGAAGAAGCAGAGGAGCTTAAGCCACCTGACCAAGAAGTGGAGGTTGACAGAAGCATCGTTCTGGAAGAAGAGAAGCAAGCTTTTCCTGAATTTTTTGAAGGGCGCCAGGCCAAAACACCAGAGCGTTATTTGAAAATCAGGAATCATATTTTGAATCAATGGTAAGATTAATTGCATTTACTGAAATAAGTGATTAAGGTGACTCATGTCCTGCTTTGTTGTAGTTAAGCCAGTACTAATTACCAATAGCTTTCTTCTAAAAAGAGTACAGTTTATTTTATGGTAGCATTATAAAGATTGCCAGTGAACAGCACTGATTGTTAATGCTCTTTTTACATTCTCCCAGTCTTTTTTTCTGGCATTCTGGGAGCTAAGCTGTACAAATACTTGGAAGCATTATGAAAATTACTGTCTGCTGTATCAGACCAAGCTGCAGCCATTGTGGTTATGCTGTTTTCTTCCAGTTTTTGTTATCCTGGATGTAAGAATGCATATGCATTCACAGAATGTTTCACAGAATCTATGATTCTGTGAAGAATGCGTATATGGTTTTAATACATGGTTCCTTAAAATAACTGATTAAATTAGTTCTGCCATGGGGTTTGTAGCATAGTAGTACTGCTGGTACAGAAGGACTGCTAGAAGAGATGGTCTGTGCTAGGGCAATTAAAGTTGACCAAAATATTAAGAATTAATTTGGAGTAGTGCTTGTAGGCTTGAATATTTTATATTCCATCTCCAAATAATCAGCCTAAGGAACCTCAGTGATTTGTGGTATCAGGCCCAAAATACAGTTTGTTCTGTTACCTGCTGTGTTGGTTAGCTTGCTTTGAAGCAGAGAGAACTGCTGAGCTGAACTCTATGCTGAGTCAGTTGTCTTGTGTATTGACAGCTTGTTCTAGTTGCAAAGAAACTGTGCCAGCCCATACCAGAGAAGTGCTGCAGTTGAAATGGTTCAGTATCAGTTTAAAAACAAGTAATAAGTGCACAGAGAGTGAAAACAGACTTATTTATTAAACCCAGGAAGCCTGAGATTATATGAGCTGTTTAGACTAATCTAATGCAAACATTCTCATACCAGTTTAACAGTATTGTAGTACTTCTAAGTAATGCATTGCTTCCTGTCACCAGTTGTTTTGGACAGTTTAACTCTTGGAACCAGAGTTTCTCTCTGCAAAAGTATGAATGTGTATGAATATCCCTGAAGTGCCCTGGGTGTGCTCTGTGTAGTTGGTACCTCTGCTGTGCCTGCCCTGCCTGGTGGTGTGTAATGTGTGCAAAAAAAAACACTTCAGTGGCTGGTCTTTACGTCCACTGAAGCAACTCAGTGCCTTCCTCTCCCCATTATTTGTTTTACTGTTTGACAATATATTTTACTTTATTTTACTTTAGGGAGAGATGTAAACCCAAATATCTGAATAAGACTTCAGTGCGTCCAGGCCTTAAGAACTGTGGTGATGTTAACTGCATTGGACGGATCCACACATACTTGGAATTAATAGGAGCAATTAACTTTGGCTGTGGTAAAGTTATTTTTATTGGAACCTGTTCAGAACTTAAATTCTAATCAGCTCTTGCAAACACATCCATTGTTCACTGTCAGCTTTTTTGTTACAATGAATATTTTCATGTGAAGAGTAAACATTAGGGTTAGTAGATGTGTTTTTAAAAGAAAAGTTGTAAGTTCACTTCATTGAAGTGTGGATGACTGCACTTAAGTAGAATCAGTCATCCATGTGGATAATCTTCCAACTTCTCTGTATTCTTAATGTCTTCAGCTGTAATTGTTACATTTAGGTAATTCTGTAGAAGAGAATCTTTCTTTGGGCTGTATTTAGTGCAGTTGTGTTCCAACCTCTATGGCCGTGACCTATTTTGGGATTGATGTTGAAGGACTGCCTAGTGCTAGGGTGTGCTGCTCACACCGTATACATGTTCGTCCTTACTAGGAAGTGCCTTCTGAGCAGATTGTCTCTCATGACCTTTGAAAATCTAGAGGAGTTTGTACCCTGCTTACAGATTTATGGATTTTGTGTTTGACACAAGATGTTTTCGGTTTTTTTTCTTCTTTGTTACCACCCCCCTCATGTTTACCACACACCAGCTGGTGGAGTCTTGTGTTTTGGAGTTTTTTTGTGCTTTTTTATGTGTCTAGTGTTGGATTTTTTTCCTGATACCTGCTGTATATGAAATTCTGTCCTCCCTCTGTGCAAAACAGAATTCAAGTTAGTTTCTTTTCCCATACTGAGTAATAAGTGTTTATAACTATTTCCTAAATAAAAAAATGTTTTCATCCTCTGGGCTAGTTTTCACGAGATTCAAATGTTAAAATTAGATGACGTGTTAAAAGTGTGTATACATTTCTGAGTTACCCTCTGGATTGATTTTGGTCTAAAGCTGAACGACAGCCACCTTGGAGGGGAGGAATGGCCTGCAAGCGTGTTTTGTCTGAAACAAATGAACAATAAGGAAGGAAGTTTCCCTGTCTCCAAAATGCAGTGCCAATGGGAGAGGTCTATATAATCTGTTAGTAATGTGGCCAAGAAATCACAAAATGTCTTTTCACTCTGGGGTTTTTTATGGCTTTGTTGTTACCACTTAGCTATGTCATTCTTGAAATCAGTGGCTTCACACCTTCCTGAAGTGCAGTGTCTCTTTCTCTGTATCCTGTAGAACAGGCTGTCTATAACCGACCCCAACCAGCTGATAAAACACGGTCCAGAGAAGGCAAGGACACAGCAGAAGCCTACCAGCTGGCTCAGCGCTTGCAGTCCATGGTATGTGTTGGTGGAGGCAGCAAAATACACTCAAGGTGGAGGAGGTCTTCTCAGTCATCGCTACTAAGCCAAGACATCTCAGGAACTTTCTCCTCTTGTTCCGTTTGCAGTTTCATTAGAATGCCCTATAATTCCAGAGTCAGGCTAAGTGCAGGTTCTGCCATCTGACAGGTGTCTGCCTTGACTTCTTCTGTCTTACACATTCGATTTCTGTACAAGTACTTCACTACAACTGTGTTTCAGGCGATTCCCTTCCTCCCCACATCCATCATTTATTTTCTTCTATTAGCCAGAAAATAGAGTGTATTGGTGGTGTGTGATTAAGTTGCTTGCATTTTAACTGTTAAGTGTTCTAGGTACAAGATGTGACTTATTGAGAGCCTTTTACACACAATTAGCAGTAACTCATTTATAACTACATGAATTACCAAGGCTTGCCAGATTTAATTTTCATATTCACCTTTCACATATCATTTTTTAAGTGCTCCATAGTGAAATAAGTCAGTTGATGAGAGGACAGCTCCTTCAAAAATATATATATAAATTGAAATATAAAGAACTGTAGCATACACTGGATGTAAACATACTGGGTTTATAGCTTCTTGTGTTGCCCGAGTTATAATTCAGAGCTGGATAATAATGCAGTGTTGCTGTCAGAGGTGCTGATGCTTCATGGAGTTTTAATCAGGTGTTACGTTTTGCAGCCTTAAAAACTGAAGACCCCACTGATGATATTTCATGACAGATTGTGAACTGCTCAAAGCTCCAAAACCCCTGAGTGTGCTTGCTTTTCTGGAAATGTGGCAGTAGCTTTTTAGATGATGTTCTTATGGCTGATGAGGTGAAGGAGATGCAGTGCTTTCAGGAGTGTGATCCTTGACCCCTGTTGGTTTGCTTGCCGCAGCGTACGAGACGGCGGCGAGTGCGGGACCCTTGGGGAAACTGGTGTGATGCAAAGGATTTGGAAGGACAGACATTTGAGGTAACCCTTCTGTGTCTTAAACTTCCCTTATGGAGTTAGTTCCTGCTAATGGCTAGCAGGTGGTGTCACATCAAATGTACGAGGGGAACAGTTGTCTAATAGGTACTCAACCTCTCTTTGTGGCAGCAGTAATTTGAAAATGAGGTAGCAGCTATTACATCTGTGTGCTGCTGATCAACACAGCTGTACTTTGGTGTTGACAGAGGTGCTCACATGTATGGCCCTTCACTGATTTATCCCTAGAAAGCTCTTGTCCTGTAGGAGACTTCATGACCCCTTCTTTTCAGTTAACTGCCTGACAGTAGGGGACAGAAGTTTTAAATTATTTTTCAGGCCTTGATTTCTTTCTACTTATAATGCAGGTGATATGAGTTCCTAATACTAATGCTTTTACTAGCAATATGGCCATAAATGCTGTGGCTTATGAAGTGCTTAGAAAAATTCATACAAGTTTGAAATATTTTGTAGACTTGGAAAGATGATGTCCACTTCCACAATTTAAAATCATGCAAATAGTGAAGTACTGTAACCTTCCTATTTTTCTTATTTAGAAAACCACTTATATTTGCAATCTTCAGTAACAAATGTCTTTTAACAGTTCCTTCCATAATGTTATGATGTCATACCTATTTTTGAGTAACTGTGGTGAATGATTCTAAGACTTTCTGCAAAATACATATTTGGATGGAAACAAAGTTTGGAAACGCTCCTGTTCAAAGAGGTGTCTCACAGATTGACATGGTGGATTTTCTCCTTAGTTATCACAGTTGTGTTTATGCATGGTTGGGGTTATGGGCTGTGATTTTACTCACTTTGACTTGGGGAATGTAAGAATTCTCTCCTCAGGCATCTTGTGGACTAGATCAATGATTGTCATTATTTCCTCACTGCTTGATTCTGCTAGGGCTGTTGCTCTCTTCTCTTTAGTAGTCCTGTAACACACACAATTTAATAGCCTATCAAGAGGACACTAATGTCAAGAATTAATTCTGGGCTGGTTTTGGAATCACCACTGAAAGACCACTTAAGAGTTTAAGCCAGATTTAATTTTTTTACACTGTTTTAGCATCTGTCTGCTGAAGAATTAGCAAGAAGAAGAGAGGAAGAAAAACTGAAACCTGCAAAATCTTCTAAAGCTTCAAGACAAATAAAAAGGTATTATTTAATGTGTCATGTTCAAACGTAGACCTAGAAATGCAGTGAATGTCTTTGGGTAGTGTCTGGCTGGAACACTGCAAGTTATTAGTATATTATTACAGCCTGAGATGACATGTACACATTTCTGATGTTTTGTATTGAAATTCACCAGTGTGGGTATTAAAGTTTCTGTATTTGGTGGAAGTCATCCTAGCCTGGGATAAGAAAATCCAGTCAAGAAAACAAATCTATTCCTCCTCTGCCAAGGAGACAGTGGAAAACTTGACAAGTTTTCTGACTGTCCTACATCTTTAGAGAAATTTTCTTTCATTTTATAGTTCCTTTGATCCCTTTCAGCTGATACCGTGCTGTTTATTCACTGAAGAAAAACAGGTATGTATCTATGAGCAAAGAATCAGGAATGCTTTATTACTTATATTACTTTTCTTATACTTATTATTGCATTTATCATTTCAGGAACCTTTTCAGGTGAAGGTGTCTTCTGAAGCCCTTTTAATAATGGATCTGGTGAGGATAAAGTTTTATCTTTCAGAAAGCAATTATGTTCATGTTCTGTTACTGTTTCTATTCTTCAATCTTTTGTTGCCCATTAAAAGAATGATTTAACTTCTTGCCATTCAAAAGTGAGAATCTAGTACTATAAACCCCTAAAGATTAATAGTTTTATTAGTGTTGTGCTTGTTTTTTCTGGAAGGTAAATGGTTGTACATGAATAAGAGCATTACTGCTCACTACTCTGTCATACTGGGAATGTAATTTGCCTAAAGCTACTTTCTAAAATAGTCTGATGTTTGGAAATCTATGGGTTTCTACTAGTTGGGGAACTGATTTTGTGTTTTTAAAGCCATGCGTGGGTTTTTAATAACAGATTGTACCAAAGTTGGCACAGTTGTTCAGCACTCTAGAGCATTGCACAGGCTTCCAGTTTTGAAGCCAGCATTGCTTCACATATGAAGTGTTACACAAAGGCACTATGTCCATGGGTCTATTTAATAAGCAAACAGAATCTTTTCTCTTTGCTTTAAATTGAAACACTGTGTCTTGGGGAATTTTTAGCTGTCCTCCTAAATGTCACTGAGAAGTTACTGACCTGTTGCTGTGAAGCCAATGTATTCTGTCATGTG
Organism: Chaetura pelagica; assembly: GCF_000747805.2. Classification (NCBI taxonomy): domain Eukaryota; kingdom Metazoa; phylum Chordata; class Aves; order Apodiformes; family Apodidae; genus Chaetura; species Chaetura pelagica. The sequence goes on along the minus strand of NW_009952574.1, from coordinate 2,232,170 downwards.
CAGATCAAAACAAGGAGAAATGTTACAACTTTCATAATTGTTCAATATCATTTTAGCATTCTCACGTGTCTATGGCAGAAGTCATAGGGCTGCTGGGTGGAAGATACTCTGAAGCTGATAAAATTGTACAAGTAAGTGTTTGTACTTTTCCTCTAATGTATTAAAACTTATGACAATATATATAATTTGAATAGATGTAAATGTTGATACTGAAAGGCAACTAATGAAGTATAATAAGTTGAAGTTAGTTACTGTAGTTATGCTTACATTGAAGTGTTGGCCTTTCATCTCTATCATGAGGACGATCTGGTATATGGCTTAAAATTCTTTAAATTGTATTTAATTGATGGAGATGTCCCTACAACTCCCTGAAGGGAGGTTGCAGTCAGGTGGGGGTCAGGCTGTTCTCCCAGGCAACTAGTGAGAGGATGAGAGGGCATGGCCTAAAGCTGCACCAGGGGAAGTTTAGGTTGGATACCAGGAAGCACTTCCTCATGGAGAGTGTGATCAGACATTGGAATGGACTGCACAGGGAAGTGGTGGAGTCACCATCCGTGGAGGTGTTTAAGGAAAGCCTGGATGTGGCACTTAGTGCCGTGGTCTGGCTGATGTGGTGGTGTTAGGTCGTAGGCTGCATTTGATGATCTTGGAGGTCTGTTCCAGCCCCGGTAATTCTATGATTCTTGGATTTATCCATCTAGAGATGTTGTTTTAACAGGTGTGTGCAGCAGAACCATGCAATAGTCTCAGTACAGGACTGCAGTGTGAGATGGATCCAGTGTCTCAGACACAGGCCTCAGAAGCGCTGGCTGCCCGAGGCTACAGCGTGATCGGATGGTACCATTCCCACCCTGCCTTTGACCCCAACCCCTCCATCCGAGATATTGACACTCAGGCTAAATACCAGGTACTTGCTGCTCTGTTCATTAAAAATAAATCGCAGAAAAAAACCCCCAACAACCTGCAAAGCCTCCGTTTTTTTTGTGGTTTTTTTTTTCAATGTTAATACACATTATTGCCGTAATTCATCTTAGAATAATTGTCATTCATAAATTGGCATAAAATCAATTATTTTTCATTTCAGAATACTGTGTGGAAAAAGTTGTATTTCTTGTATGTGATGGTTTTTGTGTGTTTTGGGGCTTTTTTTAGAGTTACTTCTCCAGGGGTGGTGCCATGTTCATTGGAATGATTATAAGTCCTTACAACCGAAATAATCCTCTTCCATATTCCCAGATGACTTGTCTGGTGATTAGCAATGAGATCAGTTCTGATGGTTCCTACCGTAAGTACTGATATTTTATCTGTTGTCTTAGTTTTGCTTTTCAATACTGAGAGGAAAACTGTTGTCTATTCTTGAATGTGAGAAATAGGTATTTATGTTGGTAACTCACGCTGTACAAGACCAGGAATTTCACTTTTAAGACTAATCCTGCAAGCAGTCCATGCTGTTGTGGCAAGATTATTCAGGTATAAATAGACAGATTGTTTTCCTATATTAGTATTTCCCAAAATTGAGGAAAAGAAATTAAAAGGGTTGGAACAAGGGTCCCTGTTATTTACAGAATCCTAGAATATGCTGAACTGGAAGGGACCCATCAGGATCATCAAGTCCAACTCCTGTCCCTGTGTAGGGCACCCCAAGAATCACAGCATGTGCCTGAGAGCATCATCCAAAGGCTTCTTGAACTTGGGCAGGAAACTGCTTCACAGGTGTTACTTGGACTGTGCTGTGTTGCCAGATCCTGAACAGACCCTCTGATCAGGGAGACAGCAGTAGAAGAGCAAAGAGTTGGCTGCTGTAACAGCTAAAAATCCTTATTTGAGAAACTTTGCATTCAGAAGGGCAAAGGATCAGACCTGCCAGCTGTCCAGGAAAAGACAAGATATGAAAGATGAAATGCTGTGCTGGCATGAATCTCAGCTTGGGAAAAAATTATTGATTAAAAATGTCATTGGCATTTCATGAAAACGGGGTATTTTCCTTTATTGCATAGAACATATCATATAAAATTTATACTATTTCAAATGATAACCAGATCTTCTGCTCTTTCCCCAACAATAATTAGAGGACAATTGCCATGATAACAGCCTATGGTTACAGTAGCTGCCTCTTCTCTTTCCACCTTCCTCCCCCTTTTTCTGCATCCAAACTCCGAGGTTTCCAGTTTTCTTGGCAAGGTGATAGCAGCTCTGGGAGCAACAGTTCTCTCTGTTTTTTCCTGTGGAAGTAAGGGAGGGAGACCATCTGCCTGCAGACTTGCTTCTCAGTCCTAGGGGAAGTGAAGCGGTGGCCACATCTGTGCAGTAATTCCTGTTTACCATACTGCTGGTATCTCATGTTTCTCTTATCCTCATTTCCCATTGTGGTGTGGAGCTAAAATATTTAGGAACTTTCCCTGCCCTTAGAAATTGTCATTTTTTTCATCATAGACATTTTTTTGGTCATACATATTTTGGGTCTGAGATGACTTCATATTTATGCTTATCTCCTGAAAGCAACTTTTTACAAAATGGTGTCTCCTCCAGCTCTTTGAAAAAGTTGCACTGGGGCAGTAGTGCTGCAGTAATGTGCAAATGAGCAAAGATTAGTATTTCCTGTGATCCACAAGTATTTATCTAGATTAATTCTTACTCTTGGAAATGCATTCTGCACTGAATACTTTTCACATTTGAGATGTGTTCAGATAGTAAATTGTATTTATTGCTTCCTTTTCACATACCCTGAGGTTTAGTTGGAAAGTATGGGTTTCATCTCTTGAAATTCTTGTGGTCTTGGAAAGTTGACTTTAATGACTTACTAAAATTATCAGTCTCTCTCTTTCTCCCTGAATTTTGATAACTGAGTTGTATTCTACAAGTAAATTTCTGGTGTTTCTTTACTTTCTAAATTCCTCTTCCTCCACCTGCAATAAACTAGAATAATTTCTAAGGGGGTGTAGTGATAGGATGAGGGGGAATGGTTTTAAGCTGGAGGAGGGCAGATTTAGGTTAGACATTAGGAAGAAATTCTTTTGTGTGAGGGTGGTGAGACACTGGAACAGCTTGCCTAGGGAGGCTGTGGAAGGCACATCCCTGGGAGTGTTCAAGGCCAGGTCAGATGGGGCCTTGAGCAACCTGGTCTACTGGGAGGTGTCCCTACCCATGGAAGGGGGTTGGAACTAGATCATCTTTAATGTCCCTTCCAGTGTAAACCATTCTGTGATTCTATGAGTTTCTTCCTTTAGGAAGAAAATTCCTTTGAAATCCAGGACAGTAGTGAGCCAGTTCATACACAGAAAACAAACCCTTTATTATTTGCCTGATAACCACATAGATCTTGAGTACTGCAACAGTGTAAGTGCTACTAGGTTATAAGAACTCATTTTATTTCACCATTTCTCTGGTATGAAGTAGATTCCTGTGTCCTTCCTTATGGCTTGAAGAATTGGCAAGGGCAAAAGGAAGGAGAAGGGTTTGTTCCCAACACCCACCAATATTAAGTCTGGAATCCAAAATACCTTATGCTTTTACTTTCACCTCCTTAATGCTGGCAAGGTCTGCAGCCAGTGATTGGCTGTGAACGGTTATGGGGAAGGAAGGGATTGCACCTGAAACTAAAAAGCAAAATGTTGAGTGTATTAGAAGCACTGAATAGCCACATTCCATTGATTCCAGGCCTGCCCTACAAATTTGAAGTACAGCAGATGTTGGAGGAGCCTCAGTGGGAATTAATATTTGAAAAAACAAGATGGATAATTGAAAAATACAGATGCTGCCATAGGTAAATCTCTGATTCTAACCTAAAGAATAGCCAGTTCAGCATTTGTGTGTGCTTGTTATTGATCAACAAGGACGTGTGGCGGGTTTCTACAATACTTGTTGTTTTTCTCTCAACAGCAGTGTCCCCATGAATAAGATTTTTCATAGAGATTCTAACTTGACTTGTTTGCAGAAAGTAAGTTTTCTTCTTATAATGTTTAGCTTTTTAAACTTTAAATATTTTTTTAATACAAGTCTGGTTTGTATCATTATAAGTCACCCGAAATCACATTTTTACAAATCAGAGATGAAAACCAGTCACAATAAATGACTTCTGTAGTGCAGCTTATGAACTTACAGACACACTGAAAATAATGTTCATTTCAGAGAGTTGGGGGCAATAAAATGCAGATACCAAGTTTTAACCTTAGTTTGGAGAAGCAAGAATGTCAAATTAGTAATGTCTCTTCTCAGCATGTTGCATGCTTTCAGTGTGGAGAACAGCATGTGTTGCAAGAGCAGATCTGGGCTTTCTAGTCTTCTCTTCAATCAGTGAGTGAAGTGCTGTGCCATGTTTGTCATGCAGAAGTGGGAACTTTAATTTTCCAGTCAGTGCAGTCATTGCTGTGAAGTTCTAAATAACTACAGCTGGAACATTAATTGCATAAACAAGACAGAACATCTGCCCAGAGCAAAAGACATAAACAGAAAACACACACACAGTGATTACCCACATCTAAGTTGGGTTTTTTTCTCTCTCAAGATGACTTATAAACAGCTTCGCTCTAAAATTGAGTTGGTAGAATACCCTTGAATTTAGCTGTTGTGTAATTAGTTTCAAAGAATTGGTTTTGAATCACCCATGTGTTCCTGTGTCACTGTTCCTTTCTAAAATTTATACTGTACAGTTGAACACTTTCTGTGGTCTTTATCACAAATAAATACAAATCCTTTTGGTTTACTTATCAGTTACAAGGGGGGGAAGAAAGTTCAGGCAAAAATTTAAATTTAAAAACATGTAAACATAAATTTTTTAAAAGTCTCCTTTTCTTTTGACTAGCTTTTGGAGTGCATGAGGAGGACTTTGGGCAAAGTAACAAACTGCTTCGTTGCTGAAGAATTATTGACTCAGATAGAAAATTTATTTCTTTCCACATACAAGAGTGAGGAAAAGAGGAATGCTGAAGAAAATAAGAATGACTCTTCGAATGAATTGCCAGTGTGATGGCTGCAACAAAACAAAATGATGGAATTGTTGGTTTATATCTTCATTTTCTTTCCCTTTTCCCCATTATGTCAATGTTTTCGGTATTATTATCCATTTTAATAGTAACTGTTACAGAATCTGGTGTCATCTGATTATTATGGTTTAAACATACTTTGAAAAACTCCTGATGTGTGTGACCTGACTACACGAGGAATGCTTAATACTAATATTTTGTAAAATTAATTGATTGACCAACAGTCTGCCATTTGGGAAGAAGGACAACCTGGCAAGGATACTGTGTGTCAGTCTCCAGGGAGAGTTTGTACTCCCAAGTCCTTCAGTTTAGGAATTTTCTCTTATTTTTATCTACAGGTACACATCTAACTGGAAATTAATGTGTTCCTTAATGCTTTAGAGACTATTAGTTTGAATTAATTCACAAAAGAGAAACAACTGAAATGAAAATATCATAGCTCACTGATTTTGAACTTTCCTGGTATCCAGTCTGAAGTATTACTCAGTTGTGGTTTAATACATAATCTGATTTTTAATATTTATTTTTTTCCCCCATTGATCCCTATGGTCAAGTAGCTTTTTTTGGCATGGTCCTTGCCATCTTTTTTTATCTGGGGAGGAAAAGCTGGCAAGTTTTCATGACTTCTCAGTGGTAGTTGTGCTTGTTTCCAGTGGAAATGACAACTCCTGTCTTACTACAGGTTGCAGTCTTTGTGCTCTTCTATTCTGTGAGGAGATACTGTGCTGTTCTGCCAGTTTATTCTGATTTGTCCACTTCTAAGTGCTGCTGTTTCCTGTGGAAACAAGAGCTCTAGATTGATGGCAAACATAGTGCGACAAGCAGAAAAGTTTTGTCTTTAAAAAAAAAACAACACCAACTTTTATATTCAGTCTTCTGTATAATGGGCAGTTCAGGAAGAAAACATACTGGTTTATATCAGTTCTTCAGTTAGAATTTCAGATGAGTATATTCAGATAAATTAGAAACAGATTGGTCTTGATTGAGAAGTTTCTTGATTGCAATTTGCAAGTGTTTCATGTACTATGAATCTTGTAGCAAAAATCTACTTTAATTGTTGCTTTCTAAATCCAGACTTGACTTCTATACAGTTATTACTATTTACCCAGGCAAATTTTCTCAGGTCTAAAATACATGTGAAAACATGAGTCAAGCAAGATGTGAATTCATATCTAGAGGGGTGACAATGGACTCAAGTTTTTTTTAAACGTGTATATATATATAGTTCTACTTAACATAAACAGAATTTAAGATTTTATATGTTTACATTTTTAACTTCAGTTTTTCATTTGTATAAAGAGTTTGAAAAGCTTTAAAATGGTGGAGCTGCATCCCAGGGAGGGAGCTCCTGTCCAAGAAGTTACCATTGCTTTTTTTTTTATCACATCTTATAAAATGTTTGTCTCTTTCTGTGACTCAGTGGAAGATGTAGAGCCTGTTCATGTGAAGTATGAGCTCTTGATACTCAGTTATTATCCCAGTGCAGATTCCAGAGCTGCGGACTTAAAGATAGAGGTGAATGTTTCATGCTCTTCTGTGTTCAGATCTGCTGGTGCAGCTTTAGATCCCACTGCTGTGTGTCATGTACAAACCAGGTGTATCCATATTTGGAAGGCATGTTGACTCAGTCTACAAATATTCTAAAATGTCATCCTTGGGACTTCCTAATTCAAAACACTGCATGGCTTTCTCTCTAGTTTCAGGTACCCTCCTGGTGAGAAAGCATTCCTTCCCTACTTAGCTAGGAGTGGGCTGCAGTGTCAGGTATTCTTAGTGGTTTTACATAGATTATTTTCTAGAAAAATCACAGGGTATTAATGTATGTACTGAAAGCTGTAATTAGTTCTGATTTGTAGGAGGACAATCTTGAACCTGTCATGTAGCAGCAACATGAAGTAGATAATGTTTGTTGTCCAAATACGGTTTGTTTCCAACAGTGTTGAGCCTTTGCTATGCACACAAAGACCAAAGACTCCAGCTTCCGTACAAGTTCATTAGCAGGGGGGTGTGGGAGTTCATTAGCAAGGGGGTGTGGGAGGAGATGTACCAGGGTAATCCAGTCTTACCTCACGATACTGGTTATGAATTGGAAATGCTACATTTGTGATGCTAAGTAATAATTTTGTTGGCAGAAGCCTGGGTAAGAAAATAACTAACCTACTTTTCATCATTTATTTTGATTGTATAGTTAATAAGAAGAGTTTGGAAGTTGCATGCTTCTAAGAAGATCAAGATCTGTTTTACTAATACTACCAGTTCTGCTACTGAACAGATACAAGACATTAAATATTTTTATTGGGAAGCTCTTTTTTTTTTTTTTTGTCTCCATCCAGCAATTCTTTTAACACTAGCTTTGTTTTAGTGTACCTGTTGTGGACTAATATGCAGTTTCTGTGTGTAAGACCAGCTGTTTTGTGCCTTGTCAAGTTGTACAGGAGATGGAAATGGTTGAGAGTAGCAAGTAGAATGACACAGTTAAAAGTGGGAGGGTTAACAGTTCTAAAAAAGCAAACTCCTAAACCCTACAGATACAAACTTCTGGCCAGTATCCTTTGTGAGCATTTGTTGGCTTAGTTTTGCTAATCCCGGTTATCAGCTCCACAGGGATACGTGCCCTCTGTTCCAGGGAAGGGGAATGCCCATAATTTTTTAAATTTCCCAAGAACAATTCAGGTAAGGAAAACCAACAAGTGAGCAAAAACCCCCTCAAAACCAGACAAACAAAAAAAGGTAACACATTGCCATTAATAATTAAGTACTTTTTCCTTTTTGCTGGCTGTTTTAATGTTCTTGACTGATGGTATACAAGAGTCTACCAATAAAGATGGCATATGCAGTACCTTGAAAGGTGTGTTTCATACTTTTTTAAGAACGTCTTGCCTCGAGCATCTGGATCTGGTAGCTAGTCTGTAACAATAACCAAGATTCAACCAAGTTTACCACCACCAGAGGGAGCGTTCTCACAACTGATAGAAAAAAGGTTTTGAAGTGCAAAACTCTTCTTACTAGTGCATGTGACTCCTGGCTAATGGTTAAATTTTATGGAGAGTAGCTGTGTACGTTGGTATAGATTTGTTTCTTTCATTTGTTCTCACAAACGCTCTGCCTCAGTCTCTTTCAGAAGATTATCCAATGGTAGTTTG
>NW_009952574.1:2212851-2223967 GCF_000747805.2 Chaetura pelagica | reverse complement strand
GGAATGCCAGGATGGTAGATGGGGATTTTGCACACTTCACAGAGACTCCTGGCTGTAGGATCACTAAAGTAATGTCATGGCTTTGTTTTCATAGTCAACTCCAGGGAATTCAGAAGGTGATCATCAGATTACCTTTCAATTATATTAATTAGCCCAATTTGACTCGAGTGTATTGGCTCCAGGTCACTCTGCCAGCTGCAGGAGCCTCATTAACTCTTTCCTGCTTTGCTAGCAGAGGATTAACTCTGCTGGGCATCACAGCTACCAGGGCATTGTGTTGGCTAGGGGAAAAAGGTGGCAAGGAAGCAGCAGGAAGGTGTGTGGTGCAGCTGGAAAGGTTTGTGGCATAGCAGAGCGCCCTGGCACCTGCTGGGGAAGGAACATGCTGTGCTGGTGCTGTGCACCCTGCTGAGGGGCTGAGGGACACCAGGGTGACTTCATGCAGCCCCAGGGAGCCAGCACATGGCAAGTAGCTGGTGGTTATCGTCCCAATGAATGCTGTAGTCATGTTGGATACTGAAGAAAGTATTTAATGGCCTAGATAAAAGCATTCTGGTTGTTTAATTGGAAATGTCTTGCTGTTTTACATAGACCTACTGCCCTATTTTTATGAGATTTAGAATTGTGCTGAGAAATTGTTTCCATGGAAGCAGGGATCACTAAAGAAATAATGCACTCCACATTTCCTGCAGGAGTATTCCTTTTACAGCCTGCTGTTCTATATAATTAACTCTTGTAGTGCCATCACATCTTAGCATGGATTAAAGGAAATAATACATTTTAGTTTTCTAGTGTCACAGAGGCATTGTGTGTGTGTGTATTTGGAAAGACTTTTGTGTTTAAAGTAAGTCTGTTCTCTTATTTACAAAGGGAAAAATCCACCAGTACAAAAAAAGTCAATAGAAAAGTTTACATTTATTTTGGAAATTCAGGCAGCTCTGTCAGAGGCACTTAAAATCACTCCTCCTTTGCCCTCCTCTTTGCTTGGTGATGGGTATATTCTAAAACTGTCATCATGCTTCTGGCCACCAACAAATGCAGTTTTTAATTATGGTGACAGCAATGAGAGCCTACCACCAGGAGGGAAAATAGACCATATAGTTTAGTTACCAGTGTTTTTTCTTCCATGTATGACTTCTGACAATTTTTATCTACTTCACTGTGTCAGCAGAAGGGGAAACTCAAGTGATAACATGAGGCTGAGACCAAGCAAACATCATACAAGCCAAGTAGTGTTTACCAAAAAGTTCTGTCACTGCCCATCCATATGGTGCTTTCCAGGCTCCAGGGCAGCCCAGTTTCCAACCATACAGAAATGGCCATTGCTTCCCTGCAGCCCCTTGGGAGCTCTAAGGTTGCAGCAGTTGAGGCTCTGTCTTCCAGAGGCAAGGAAAACAAAACCTACTCTTCCTGAAGTTCATAATAAAGATGAGAGATGGGTGTGCAGGTGATTGTTAAATGGGTGTTTACTTTGAAGAAGGGATGTGAAATTTTTTGAAAAAGCAGATTATAGGTAAATTAATAACTTTGGAATTAAAAATGGGAGCTACTAAACTATTATACAGTAATAATATGACAGGTTGAAATACCTAGCAATTTTCATCATAATTTTTGCTGCAGGTCTCAATTATTTTCTAAGAAAGGTGACTCCTGTTACTTTTATCTGAAGGAAGGAGAAATGGAGAGTGCTATAAGGTGCTATAAAGAAGCCAGGAATAATTTGATGACTGGTCTCATCTTTGCTCCCTCTAGTAGCATGTGTTTCTGTGGCTTATTTAGGAATGAGTCTGACTGCAAAGTTCAGCTCCGTATTGTGCCTTTCTCTGGGGGCAGAGGGTATTTACAACTGGAGCTCTAATAAACCTACAGTGTTAGAAATACTCTCTGGCAGCCAGGGCAACTTCCTAATGCTCACACACATGGAAGCTGTCAGTACAAGTAGCCCAGCTTGCACTGATTTGAAGCAGGGCAGACCCCCAGGAAAGCAGCAGTACAGGTAAAAGGAGCTGCCTGCAGGGCAGTCTGCAAGTTGTATGGATGGGAAAATGGTGTGTATGCTGTTCTGTGGTTGTTACTGGTTCCAAACTAATGATTTGCAAAGTGTCTGACAGTGTTTGACAAATCAGGTGAAAGGGACTTGCTCAATGCAAACTGGAAAATATCTTTCAGCTGCTGCCAAAACACATGGAAATAGTAACTCATGCTTTGTGGATCATTAGGACACGTGGGAGCTGCTGGAGTGTACTGTGAAAGGCATTACTCAAAGTTCAGATTGAAAAATCTCTTCAGAAACAGCTAACGACCCTGTAAGAGCAATGCAAGCATGAAAATCATAATTCCTAGCACTGCCTTGGGATGAGCATGTGCCAAAGGAAAAGGGGGAGAGAAGCCTTCCCTACTGGAAGATGAGCCTGTGCTCTTGTACGTAGGAGAGCAGCCATCAAACTGATGAAAAGTCATTCCTCCTGAATTGGCAGCTGCTCCAGGCAGCAGACAGAACACTCCAAAAGGTTTTATTTTATAAATATTTGAAAGTAGAAAGGAGGAAGTCCATAACAGGTAAGAATCTAGACAGTGGAATGTCTGTGTGATTGAAGACACAGGAATAACCAGGATGGAAGTGGAGGAGAAGGATTTCTTTCAACAGAAATGATAGAAAATCCTTAAGTGTACATTTACATGCTCCATAGAAAGTCAAAAGAAGGAAAAGGATAAGCTGCTGGTGCTATAATCCATCAGGGGAGCCCAGGGTAGGCACTGTGCTTCAGGTTGGCTTTGGGGAAGATGGGGTGTAGATACAACTGATGTAGCCTATTGCTTTGAAAATAAAAGGTGACTCCCTCTTTCATTCTAACAATACATGAGTACATACAGTGATTGTTCTAAATTATTCTAATTTAATAAGGACTTTTTTGGTTTGGGAAATAAATGAATTTGGGAGTCAGTTACCTGAGTATTTTAATTGAGTCCTAGCTTAGAGGTTAATAAAACAGTTACAGCTGTCTATTTAGTGTAATGTAGAGTGCTTTCTCTAGCACTGCAGGCCTGGTTCACCTTGCTGGAGCACTCTTTGATTGGTTCTTGGTATAGTTACTTATGGAAATTCAAATACTTGTCTTGGCATAATTGGATTATATAGCTGCTGTTCTGCTAGGAAAGGCTTTTTTTTGGTTTTGTTTGGTTTTTTTGTTTGTTTGCTTTTTTAATATGGCTTGTGGGGTTTAAGTTGTTTGAATTTTCTGTATCACAAAATATCTTCATAAATACTACTAAATAAGCAGGTCAGATTGTGACAAGGTGTTCTACAGCACAAGAGGCATTTATACAGCCATTTGTTAGGAAGCAGTCACCTCTGGGTGCAGAGATTCAAGGTTTCTGAGTTTGCATTCCAGCAGCATAGTCAGCTATTCCCACTTGTGCTCTTTAACAAGGGTCTGACACTCCTCGTCAGCAAAGATCCCTTCATCTCAATGCAAGTGTAAGTTAACCTTGGTGTTCTGCCCAAATTCCAACTCTGGTAATAGCTTTCTGTCTACCTAAATTCCCCTTGCAATTTTAATGGGAGGAGGTATTTTTCAGTGTTGTTCAGCTTCACAGAAATACTACATGATGCTTCAGGACAAGCTGAAAAAGAGCTTTACTCTAGTAGAGCTGCAGGGGAAATTTAAGAGCAAAGTGTAATTACTGAAGTTGGAACTTGGCCAAGGCAGTAGGACTGGACTTAGCTACCTACTCATCTGCTCCATTCCTTGTTTGGGAGGTCATATCCACCACAAAGAACATTTTAAATAAAAGAATGCAAGTTATTAACTATTGAAATACTGGCAGTTATATTCTCTGCACTGTGCATGGATGTCTGAAGTCCCATCTGTCTAATCTGCTTATGTTCAAAATCAGAACACTACACATAGGCACTGCAGCAGGGTCAGCTCCTTTCTGCTGTTAATTAGTTTCAACATTACTAATTGTAATTCTAATAACAGTCAGTAAAACAGTACTTCTAGGGCAAAGAATTAAAAATGCATCCCTGATTCTACTGAATGAACAGGATACTAAGAAACATGTAAAGATGCTTTGATTCTATTTCTGCCTTTGTTTACACAGAAGAGGAAGAGACTTGCTGCTTGGGGGTGGAAGTGTGTTGTCTGTCTAATATTTTTTGGCTCAACATAAACAGCATTGCCATTTAACCTTATTCTTGTTCACTTACCTGCTGGAAAAATTTGGGCTTTGGAAACACAGAATGGGGCAATGCATCACCTTTCCCCAAAATAAGATTTTTATGCAATTGCATCAACAGTATAAATACATTCCAAAGGTTTTGGAGCAAGGTCTATAATATATTGTGTGCTTTATAGCACACATGTCAAAGCTGGTTGCTTTTCAGGCAAGTATAAGCAATAGTACTAATAGAAGATGAAGTGAGAATTTAATATCTAGGCTGAATTTTCTCAAATCATAGGCCAATTCAGACCATAGCCTAACTTTACACAATTTTGCAATCAAGTTTTTATAAAATTGATTACATTAATAATTTGGAGTGGAGCAGCCCTCAGTGCTGAATGGTAGGGTTGGGAATCAAAATTTTCCAAGTACACTTTCTTAGCTTATGCAGAGCTGGTAAAATCTGTTTTTGAGAGGTTGGTGCTGTCCTTCCATCAGAGAAGATCATGAGATGTGCAGATCTACTGTGGCTCTCATGTTATTTTAAAATCACTGCATTTTCCTCATTTCTGTTGTAAGAAAAAAATATTTTCAAGGTGAATGATTAAAACAGAATGTAGGCATAATTTTGATTAGGAGAGGCAAAAATAAGTTATTGTTGAAAATAATCTTAACAGTTTCCACATCTTTCTTTGGCTCCTGCTTTTCTTTTTAGAGGCTGAGATTGAGAAGAGAGGCTGTTCATTCATGTTTTATTAATCATTAAAGGACTGCCCTATGAAAATCATGTGGTCACTTATTTCCTTGCTCATCATCAAGCCCCAGAAGATTGCATGCTGCTAGGGGACTGGAAATGCTCTAGGGTTATTTAATTGGAGTGGTAAGGTATGTGTTTTGCAATTAATCAAAAGAATGCAAAGATTAATTGCAGTGCTGAGCTCAGACAACCTCTCTTTGGACTACATCATTCTACTGGAATAAAGCAATGTAAAGCTACTGTAGGATCTGGACTTCAAACATACCCATTGCTCCTGCTAAGTCCTCATTTCTCTCTTGCTGCTACAGCAACACCACCTCTTGGGCTATATATCAAGATGGTTTTGCATATGATCAAGTATTTTGCTGTAACAGTCCATGACACTCAGCTTGTTTGAAGTTCTGTCCACGGCTGATGTTCTTACTGAAAAGGAGAAAATAAATTCCTTGTCAGCTTTACATTTTGCAACATTAAAATGCTTTTTATTAGTAATTCTATTTTAAAAATTGCTGACTCTGAGATTTCTAGTTTTCCTGATTTCATCATCCTGTGTTAATGGTGTATTTGTTTGTCGTACTTAAGTAATTAGGCTTTATAGCCTTTGCAGTGGGTTCTGCGGGTAGGGCTAGCAGGGTGACAGTGATGGTTTTATGTTTTGGTGGCACTAGCTGACAGCTTTCAAGCAGTGCCCTGAACAACATGATTTAACATCAACCGTCTATCAGTTTCTGGGGGGTCTGCTCAGGCACAAATGTATTCAGGGGATTATTTTGGTTTGGAATGCTGTTTTAATACTCTGTAGGTATAAATACATATTTATGCCTCTATGTGTGAGAAGATGCAGATATAAACCCATAGCTGATATGGAAGTGCCTTTGTGCTATTACCCATCAGGACTGTGCAACAGAAGCTATGCTTGCTGGAACAAAGGTAGATCTCTCTGTTGCCCAGATTATGTTTTACAATTCCTACCGCTGAAGGGCTGCTTTAGAAAGCCCAAAGCAACCACTGGCTGATAAAAAAACCCTGTCTCTGCACTGTTACTCCAAAGAGGAGAGTGCTGCCCCTTCCATACAGTGCTGCTACCGTTGTGCAACTGCACAAAGCAGGTTTGGGTCTGTATTTAAAACTTTTTTAACCACTTAAAATATAAGGACAGTGCCAGAAGCAATGACAGCAAGGAAATGAAAGATAAGGATTCATGGAAGGATTAAAACCCTTTTAAGCTCTACCCTGTTTTCCCCCTGGTAAAATCCATGCCTGCTTACATACGTGCAAGTATGTATTCTAGAACATATGGACAGAAAATCCCTGCATTAGTTTGGGAATGGCTGGTGTGTGTACACATACCTGTGCTCCCACACTTACACGTAGGGGACAGACGTCACTGTTTGCGTTGGAGCAGGCAAGCCCAAGGGAAAGCTTTGCAGCAGCAGCTCCCGCGCTGCAGCCAGCCAGCCTGCAGCCTGCCCCAGCTCTTATCAGTGGTAAAACAGCCCAAACCTGCTCCTAGTTTGGAACAACAAGGAATCCTCTTCTTTTCCCTTCTTCCCACCGATGAAGAATAATCTCTTCATGGATGTTCAGACTGGGATTATGGCCAGATTATGTTAATGATGTGAAACAAAAGCCTGCTGCATAAACACACCCAACCCCTCTCGTCTTGTTTAACTGTTGAAACACCAGTTTGTCTGTGATGGGAGGCACTTAATGACAAATAGAGACAAGATCCCCCAAGAGTCCTTAAAATGTTTAAACCTCGGGGAATCACCTTAGAAAAAAAACAAACCAATTTCTATTGCTTGCATTTCAAAACCACTTTTTCAGAGAACAGTTAAAGAAGTAACAAATTGGCTGTTCCTTCACTTCTCCTAATTGGGCCAGTTAATGCTATTAAACAGATAAGTCTTCTTGTGCAGGTATAATTATCCTTCCAAAGCATTTCCACTGATTTGCCTCAGGGTTTTAAGTACTGCAATTACCTCTTTCTTAAATGCTAAAATTAAACTTAAATAATTACAATTGCTATCAGAGCAGGAAAAATCAACTTCCAGAAAAAATCAACTTCCAGAACTTTTGCAATTATTATTCAGCAGTTCTAAAAAAAATGTCTTGTACCAGGATTTATCTAGTTAAAATTTCATGCATGCCAGGCAGCCTGACAAGAGTCACATCTCATTTTCATTACAATCCCTATTCCCAAAGGAATAATACTCCTCCAGTCCTACTCCAGCACAAATAAAGTGACACAGAAAAAATAAGGGAGACTTTGTATTATCTAAATGAATGACTGCATGAGAACACAGTTCTAATTTTCCACTGAGATTTTTACATGTGGGCCCAACAGTGCTGGTGGCATATGGACCCAGCCTTTCTCAGCTAAGTTTTGTTTGAACTAAATGTCTGTCCTTGGAAGGCTGGAAATGCAAAATCTCAGCATCTTTGCTAGTCTGGTTGCACCCAGAAAAACTTAAGTGGAACCACTAAAAAGTAATTGGATGTGTCTATGCTGTAGCCACTGCACTGTACAGTGCAGACACATTGATTTTTATGTTGAGGTATTTTTTCTTACTCTCTTCATTTGCTCTTTTCTGCACATGAAGTAAGATAGCGTTATAATTGTCTCAATTCTGCTGAAGGACTTCAGCAAAATATCTCAAGTACAGAAAGAACACTAATACTCCCCTTTTTCATTGTCTTCAAATACATTTTGCATTTTAGAGAGCTAGTGGAAGAATTCTTTGACACTTGTACTGTTTTCACTGATGTTTTCATGCAGGTCAGCTGCTTCAAAAGCAGATTACAAATTATGTGAAAGAATTAGAAGATGGGAGAATAAAAATTATGAAGTGATAGATTCTCAGAATTTCTGCCAGTTTTGCAACTACTAAGCATGCAAGCTGTCCTCTAAAGTGCAATGGTTCTCAGATCTGGCAAGCTGAAAGCAATGCTGGAGTTACTTTTTGTTGCTTCATCTTTGGTACTCAAAATCCTCCATAAAATTACCCCAGAGAAGAAGAAAAATAGCTAATGCACTTAAATCAGGGTTGACTACCATCCTGGGCCAGCAAAGAACTCAATGCTGGTGCAAGTCAACGTCAGCCTGGCAGCACTCAGTGTTTGCCAGGAATGCTGGTGCTGAATAAGTGGCACTAATAAGCTGGACATCTGGGATATCAAAATCAGTTCCTTAGTAGGAAGGGATCTAATAGTGTTTTGTGGCTTTTACTGAGAGTCTTTCATTAAAATACTGTAATATGGCAAGCAAAGACCATTCCTTACTGCCCGTCACACATTTTGGAAAGGATGGACTGAGTTCTGTAACTTTTAGAGCAGCAGTTTTGCAGTGAACTTCTGTTTGTTTGAGTAACTTCTGGATTTTGAGTCCGCCTTTTTTCTTTTTTTACATCACCAACATAGATAAGAAGCAGAAATATTTACTACCTATTAACACATTCTTAAATAGCATCTACTAACTGTTATGTCAATGGACAAGGGAAGACAAGGGACAGTGAATAGACAACACAACACACACAGTACATCAAGGAATATTCTAGCAAGTAAGATTTTGAAAAATCTTGATATTTATGAAAACTGTTGCCTAGTGTTTTAAGTGCATGTGAACTCCTGAAATTTCAACTGGCCAAACAAGCTAAGTGGCATTAAATCCAATTTCTGGCTTGCAGAAGGCTGATAGAGTGTATTGTTTCTATCAAGATTTTAGCCGAGCATTAATAAGCAGAAGTGAATTACAATGAAACTTGAATGACAAAACCATCAATTAGTACTTAGGTTTTGCTTGGATTTATATAAAAGTATTTTCTTGTAAGTTTTTCATTTGAAGCTAAAGACTGGACATTTTAACTGACAATTTTTTTATTGTGATTATCAAAGCTTGTAGCAGGGTAACTTTAGTAACCAAATTGTTCCCACCTGAATAAACAAAAAAATTGTTTTATATTTAGACTTAAATTAGTTATTACTTTGGATTTGACATTTGCTTGTGTAAAGAATTTCATACATGTAAAAAATCTTACTCATTTCAGTACAACTACTTATATAAACAGATACACAAATACTAATGGACACAACTACACAGGAAAATTCAACCTGTTAAAGTGTTAAATGTTTAATTGTACTGAGGACCACTGCAGTGTCTCTGGACAAGTGTATGTGGAGAGCAAAAGCTCTGCTAAGCTCACATCTAGTCAGTCAAGACATTTTGATATTAAGTGGTTTCCTCCATTGCAACTTTTAGCAAAGATTTAGGGACAGGTAATGATAAATGACTCTGTGAGCTCCATCCTACCATGTACAGAGTTCATGGGTCTTCTGTTTGCATTTCATCTTGGAAGAGAAAAAAGAAGACAGCGGCAAAAATGCTTCACGATCTGAACTAACTCCACAGATCAGTTTTTCAGCAATGAAATTCAGTGCCCTGCTGCGGTTCATCAGAAAACCTATACATCACTTAGGGCCTCTAAGTAGGTCCTATGCAGTCTTTAGGCACGGAAGCTTGCCTTTTGGTCTTCAGAAATCTGGATTTTTTCGAAGAATAGATGAGGCTAGAAAGCAAAATCTCAGCTACAAAATGAGTCAACCTATCTCTCTAAAGCATAGAACTTCCTCTCTTATTTCCTTACAAAAAAAAAAATGCTATATGCATATCTAATCATTAAAATTCAACAGGAGACACGGTATAACTTCCTGATGAAAATGGTTTTTGTTGTTTTTTTTTCACTATGCAATTGCTCAACTGTTTACCAGATTTTCATAGAGAGAGATACTGTTGGTATGTGATAGAGAGCTCCTATAATTACCTGTTCTGTGTTTCCTGCTTCTCTGCTTTGAAGTTTTAAGTACAAGTGATGCCACCGGGGGGGACTTTAGAAGCGCAGAATGTAGAACACACTTTTTAGCCCTGTCCTTGCACACTCAAAACCTCCACTGAGTTTAACAGGAATTCAGGCAAGTCAGGAATGCAAAAATAGCTCCTCTTTGTCTATGTAGACAAAGCTAAATAATGGAATTGGAGAAACAAATAACAAAACAAAATATGCAAAGAAACAACCCCACATTTTCAGCTGCCTTGAAATAAAGTGGAGACTGCTAGGTGGAAGTGACATTTCCTTCATAGAGCAAATGGTAGAAAGCTTTCCTGCTTGGCTTAGGAACAGATGATTCCAGCTAAAGAACACACACACAAAAAAAAAGGCAGGCAAATGTGAAGCCTAAGAAATAAGGACATTAAGATCAGGAGACATTCACTGGAACTTCCATCAGTTTTTATTTCTTGGAAGCTGGAACACACATAGGTTAGACAAAATGCTTTTCTGCTGCTACAGCTCAGCTGTTTTTATGACTGGAGCTGACAGTGACAAAAATTAATGTTTGTGCTAATTGACTGACTTATTTTCCTCTTCAGACTGCTGATGATAATGGACGCTGGGCAGGCCTTAAAGGAATTTTGTATACTGGAACAGATTTTCTGCCTATTACTGCATATCACTTCTTGGCTTGGGCTCCAAGATCTGGTCAGTATGTACTTTCCTTGGCAGTGGACACCAGTGCTTAAGAACCAGCACAGGTGAGAGCCTCAGTAACAGAAAGGGAAGGACAAATGAGTATCCCAGCTAACACTGTGCAATACTTGACTGTGCCCATACAGAGCATGTTACTGCTGAAGGCAAAGTTCTGTGTTTCTTCACCTTTCCCAATGAGAGGGCCTTTGTTTACACACAAAGCCCCAGGGCTTGCAGGAACCCTGAGCTATCCCGTTATTTCAACATATTTCCCAGCCTCAGCTTTTCATTCAGAAGATAACCTGGTTCCACATCACATCAATTAGGATGTACTTCTGCCAGCTACAGTAGTTTATGTATTTAGTTACAAAAGGGCAAAATGTACGTGTCAGCTTAGCAGCCTGCCATTGAATTGGGTTTGATGAAAGCCAAACATCAACTCCCCACCTACCACTGGCGCAGCAGAGCCGACCGCTCCCTTTCACAGGAGTGCCACCAGCCCTCGCCGGTGACAGGCAACATTTCAGGTCTCCAGAACAGCAGCAAGCCCAAGACATCACGCTCTCGAGCTGTGACAGCTGAAAGGAACCTCAGGGCTGCCCAGGGATCTCTCAGCAGCGAGGCCCAGGAGTCGGGGCCAGCCCCGGCTGTGAGGGCAGGCAGGGCGGCTCTC
>NW_009952574.1:2204312-2211617 GCF_000747805.2 Chaetura pelagica | reverse complement strand
TGAGGGGCCGGGGGGCGAGGCGGGAAACGGCGACTTCTGTCAGGAAACGGTCACCCTGGGGCCCCTCGGGCGAGGGCGGCCGGTGCTGGGGCATTTCCATTTCCCTGCCCTGTATGTGAGAGGCTGCGGGCTGCGAGACACTCGGTTTCGCTGCTTTCAGGCGTGTTGTTTTTCCTAGGCCGGGCGCAGCGGGCGCGCAGCCCCGCGTTCCAGACCAAAGGGCTGGCGAAACGCTCCGCAGATCCGGGTGCACCTCGGGGTGTGTGAGTGGCACCTGTGGCAAAGCCCAGCAGGGGAGGGGGGTGATGCAAACATGCCTCCCGCGAGGGGTGCCCGAAGTCATTCTGATCGGGTGGCGGTAAAAACAAACAAACAAACAAATAAATAATCATCGCACTTTGTTTGAATCTAGTGATGCAAGATACTGACGTTTCCATAGTACCTTAAAACTGCAACAGGATTCGTTTGTAACTGTGACCTTTTTTGTGCCATGCACCTGTTGGCAAACAGATGCTGTCTGTTCAGATGAAATAATGTTTCAGTGTTTCATGTTTGGGTGGTTTTCTTAACGCCTCTCTGCTATTTTTTTTCTTTGTTTCAGGGTAACCAGCCAAAGAAGTTATGAATACCCTCTGTGGTCAGAAGTTGCTGGGCAGGAACTGTATTTTCTTTCATTTGGCTTCTTTGACCAGGCATGGGAAGTGCACCAGTATCTGTAGGTCTTACACGGGATGTTGCCGAACTCGAGTCACTTGCACACAGTATAGAGGCCAGAGGCTGGATTTGAGTGGAAATACTAGAAACTGTTTTTGGACTGGAAGCCATGACTCCTGTAGAAATTTAATCTATAAAGGACTGAGAGGTCCTCTGAATGTCCCACATACAGAAGTGTACAAGAATGCACACCGCGACTGGGGAGGATTTTTCTTCCAGTCTCATCAGCCATTGGGAGAGAAGATCACATCCCTCCAGATCAGTTCAGTCAGGCAACTCCCACGTTGTTTTTCTGCTTGGAACATTCAGATCATCAGGTCTTTTCGCACATCACCATCATTTCAGGCTGCCCCAGCTGCTCTTCTCTGGATTATTGTTAAGCCAGCTCAGAAATTATTAGCTATCATTCTTGGCAGGTAAAATACTACCTTACTTCTTCACTCAGTGTAAGAAAGAGTCCATTATTCAAAGATGTGTACATGAGTTTGTGGGGAATAGTAGGTGTATTTGTAGTGGTTTTATTTTAGTTTCTCTGCAATATTTTATGGGACTGGGGGTTAGACTGACAGTTTGCTTGACAAGAAGTTATTGCCATTATTAGAGGTTTATCTTCTTGTTTACATGTGGTAGGGGGAGGTGAACCAAGACACTAAAGGGCATTCCATCTTCTGTGGGAGGGAAGAAATGGAATGAAGTAGAAGCCAATTACAGTATAATCTTCCATAAGCTCTTACATGAGGTGAGACTGTAATAAAGAAGACAGCAGGGGCAGACACTAACAAACCCCTTTTTAGCTATATCCCAAGTTGACACTGTTTGTATCTTACAGGAGCATAAGAAAGTGGTGGAAGACACTTCCTCCTAATAAGCGGGAAGTAATTAAAGAAAGTGCAAGGAAAAATAAGTGGAAGATACTCCTGGGTGTCAGTAGCTTAGGAGTTTTATTTGTTGTGTTTTATTTTACTCACTTGGAGGAGACACCCATCACTGGACGCCCTCGGCTGTTGGCATTTGGAAAAGAGCATTTTAGGGAACTATCACAGATGGAATATGATATGGTAAGATTTCGAAGAATAATTCTCAATAGTCACAAACTATTGTGGTGTCCTTTATAAGTTTTGAAATTAAAAGTTCCATTTTAATTTCATAAGGAAACCACTTGGGGGGCACATGACAGTTAAAGAGCACGTTGTGTGTATGTAGCAAACATTTCTAACCGCATTATTGTAATATGACAAGAAATATAAAAACCCTATAGAAGCAATGAAAGCATAACTAGTAGGTATATGCTGAGGTCTGTTCATTTTCTTTGCTGATTTGAGCATTCTTTGGCACTTGTTTATGGTCCTCTCTTCTAAGATATCACTTTCTAAGGTAATATTCTCCACCTACATCCAATTCTGCTTTTTTTTTAAAATTGGATCAGCTAATTTTTCTTTAATTGCTTTCTTTTAAACTTTCCACTGCACTAATTCTGTAGTTTTGGGTTCTGTGACTTTCTGTTCTAAACCCAGTGGAATTTGGTCAACTATGTTCAAAATGTATTCCTGTCTGACAGAGAATTTTAGATAAGAACAGAACAGGAGAAGTACAAGGATATATTTAACTTACATCTTTGGTATACATTTCTACATCTTACAAATTACAACAGAAATACACAGATACAGAAAAACTATAAATTCAGTTGGAAGCTTGGGAAGGAATTGAAAGGTGTGCCAGGTACAGGAGGCTGTAGGACCAAGTTTATACTATCTTATTTTTTATCTGTGGTCACTTCCTTTTAAGTTTATCAGGTTCTTAAATTGTGGGTCGGAAAGCCAGAACTCTAATATGTTTGCTTTAGCTATATGAAATAATAATGTATCGAAACTTAGATTTAGCTAAGTTGTGTGCAGCCACTAAATTAGTTTGGCAATTAGTAATTTTCTGTGCATTTGTTCTGCGTGGCATTCAATGCTTTTGTTTTGTTTTGTTTTTTTCAGTGGATGGAACAATTCAAAAGTAGCATGTTACCCGAGACAGATGCACTCCATCAGCTTGTGGAGACAGTTGTTGGTCATATATCTGAAAGCAATAAGGACATCCCACAGGTCTCAGCACTCCAGTGGGTTATCCATGTGGTAGATGAACCAGATGTAAATGCTTTTGTGTTGCCAGTAAGTAGAACCCAATGTAAAAATTATTAGTCATATGGAAACAGCATTTTAGTTACTTGCCTTCTAATGAATTTTCACTCTTTTGTTTACAGAATGGTCAAGTGTTTGTTTTCACTGGATTGCTAGATACAGTTTCTGATATTCATCAACTGTCTTTCATTTTGGGACATGAAATAGCTCATGCTGTATTAGGACATGCAGTAAGTATTTAAAGAAAGCTGTCTACAATTCTTAATTCTAATTACTTTAAGATTTCTCTTGACACTGCCAACTGAAGTTTCAGTTTAAGTCTCTCTAATTAATGAAAAATTGAGTTTGAAATGGAAGTATTCTAATGTAGTATATCCTTATTACTTATATGATGCTTAATAACTGTCAGAAGTCCTGCAGTAGTCAGTGTTAGCACAAAGTCTGCCAGTGCTTTTTTCATAGCTGTACAGATGGATTGTGGCTCAGTATTAGCAATCACTTAGAACTGGGTCTGGAGATGCCTCTCCTGTGGTGCAGGCATAAGGAACTAGAGGCACTCAGCAACTTTGTTTCTTACTTTTAGAGTCATTATTATTTGCAGAAGTGGATACACTTTCATAAATTATTCAAAAATACATGATATTTTTATTATAGTAGCACACAGTTTTAGAATGCCAAACTCCAGAGGTTGATCCTGCATTTATAGATGAATGCTTTCACAGACTTAATTTTTCCATCTCCTGACAGGGAAGTGTTGAAATCAGTAGTTCCTGCATTTGAACAGAATGGATGTAATAAATTTGTTGTGCTTTTTAGGTGAAACTATGAAAAAAGAGGATGGTACAGAAATATGCCTTATATTGTTCTAGATTGTGATTTGCTAGAAAATGCTTCTTAGCCTCCAAATTTATTGCTTTCTGTGCATGCCCTTTTAAGAAATTGTTTGAATTACCTATCCATCAGTTTGAGAAGACATGAGAAGCTTGTAAACATAAAGATCCTGCTAAATTTCAAAGCTTATATGGAAATGGGTAAATACATTATAAAGGCAGTGGAAATACAGGAAAATTGCTTTACTGCCTCTTGTATGATTTTGGATGAGAAGCAGTTGACATCATAGTTGCTTTGGCTCAGTTGAGCCAAGTATAAAAAAAAACATTCTATTAATAATGAGAATTTGCCTTGTCTGCAAGGTACTTGTGTCAGCCACCTTGCACAGAGAAAGCTTTGTAGGGTCTGGCTTGTGAATGCTCAGATCAATTTGTTGCACGACAAATAGAGCTTTAAAAAACAGCTTAATTTCAGTTTCTTTCTTCAGGATCTCTCAGTTCCTAGAATTCAAGCAATGCAACAGAAATTTAAATATAGATGTATTATGTCTAGTGTCCCCTTATCCCATTAGTGTTGCTGTCCAAATTATGTCTGTCTCTTCCAAAGTTAATGTAAGTCCTCTAGGTCTTTTTATGGATTTTTTCCTTCCAACTGAGGTGTTTCATGGCCTTTTTACTAAAGAACTCTGCCTGCATGCTGCCATTGTCTTGTCTCAAGCTCTGAATGTCTCAAACTGGGAGAAAGCCAAAATACTCTTTTTTTCCAGTTGTATTTCTGCAGTTAGTGTAGATTCTGGAGTGAAAGTGCCTTGTATCCAGTTGGGTGTTCTTGTGAAAGCAGGAGAGCTTGTGTTTGCCTTGTTCCTGTAGCTGTACAGAAAAAAAAAAAAAAAAAAAAAAAGGTAGTGATTGTTACAGTGTTTCCAAATACTATTAAGTTCTAAAGAAAAGTCAGGAAGTAAGGAATGCAAATGGGACTTTCTGTTTGCAGGCAGAGAAAGCCAGCCTGGTTCACTTCTTGGATTTTCTATCACTCATCTTTCTCATTATGATTTGGGCCATCTGTCCTCGTGATAGTTTGGCAGTTGTTGGCCAGTGGATTCAGAGCAAGTTGCAGGAGGTAAGACTGACATTTCCTATTATTCTTCTTGAGTGTCATGGAAAAAAATTTAGTCTTGGGGAGACAGTACCACTAAATAGTATGTTTGGGGAGAAAGGGAAGAGGAGAAATATGAGCAAAAATTAATATTTGAGTATGTTTTTTTAATTAAATATGGTTTTATAAGTCTGCATCTGCTTTGGGTGATACATATATTCATTTGTCCTTTCAAAGAACTTTAGATCTCCCTAAATAACTTGATTTAGCTGAACAGGATCCAAGTATCTGCTTGACAGTTAAGTTAGATGATTTCTTTTTGAAATGGAGCTTACCTGTTAAAGTTGCGTATGTTGAAAAGTCATGTTTTTATTTTGAGTAGTTGTTAAATTGTTTCTAAGCCAAATAAAATATATACAATTCTTTAAATACGTTGTTAGTGGTAAGAATACTTTCCAAGATAAGAAAATTGAAAATCTAAACACTCTTTTAGAGTATAAACCATGCTATGAGAAAGCTTACTGAAAGAATCTTACCAGACAGCATATTTTCCAATAAAGTAAATTTCAGAGGCTTTGTGGTGCCATTTATCATCAGCAGTCTACTGACTTTACTGAATTTACTCTCTGCTTCTGAACAGTTACTGATCCATTTCTTTTTTTACAAAGTGGGGTTTTTTAAAAGAAATTTTGCTTACATCATAAAACTTGAATCTGAATTGAAGTGAAAGAGTTCTTTATTTTCTTTGACTTCCCTTGATGCTTTTCCTGAGATTTCCCCTGGTTCCTCACAAACATAAAATTAAACATAACTGATCTGTTTTGGTGGTTCTTATGCTAACGGGTAGATGTGTGGATTCTGAACATAAATTATCTCTGAAGAGTTTGGATATTTATACATGTAGCTAAGAATCCAATATACTGATGAATACTAGCCAGCATTTTGAAGAGCTGATTTTGGAAAAAGCAAAGCGTGAATCAGTCCTGAGACTGCTCATAATTTAGACAGCAAAATTTCACTCCTGTCAGCATCTTTTTTCCTCTTCTAGGCTAACTGCAACTGAAATTTTGGCATGGTGGATTGGAGTTGTACTTTAGATTGCAAATGGAATCTGGGTTTAAGCTCATAGTTCTGGTGTGCTAAAGAAAAGTTATGTCATATAGGAGATACTCTGCATGGTTTAAAACTCTGATCTAACTCACATTCACTAACATGAAACATGCCTATATGTCATGCACACTAAATAAGTGATTAATACTTGCAAAGCTTTCATCCTGGTTGGTGAATAGAAATTTGTTTCTGTTAGTCACCCAGGAGTGCAGTGTCTGTTTGCCCTCCAATCAACATTTGCTGATTTTTCTTATGCTTCTTCCACAACTGTATTTACTTTAAAACATTTAAGCATCCCACTCAATGAAAGAGTTATTTAAGCACATAGCAGTACTTGCTTCTGTTGTGGTGTTTGCTTTTATGTCCTCAGAAACTTAACTTATTTACCCTACTGACTACTGTTTATTTTTATTATTGACTATATGTAGTTTCCAGTGACTCTTCACAGGCCTTTTGGCATGTTAGCTCCAGTTCTGCTTTTTTTCTCCAAAGCTACTAGTGGGTTTGCTTGTCTTTAGAAGTTGTTCAGTTTTCTTTTGTGGTTCAGCTGTGGCTGGTCTTTAGTCATGTATTTCTGAACTGAAATATGTTGACTTTGTTTATGTATTTCTGAACTGAAACATGTTGACTTTGTTTTTACAGCAGCAGTTAATTTACATGGGGACTAAGGCCTAGGAATTTTTCTGCATGACTCTTGAGTTTTTACTCATGTCCCACACACTAATATCATAGAATCATAGAAAACCAGGTTGGAAGGGACATCAGGGATCATCTGGTCCAGCCTTTCTTGGCAAAGCATTTATGTACAGATACAATACTTCATATTCCCTCTCTTGTCCACTTCCCACTATCAGATTTGTATTTCGTGTGGAAACTGGTGGTTTTGGATAGTCAACTATCTTGAACTTCCTTAAACATACACAGACAGCTCTGGTAAATTATTTGAAAAATCAAATCAGTCTTCTTTGTTTTGTCCAATTTCTGACAAAGATTTCAGATCAGAGTTTGAATACCTAATTTTTTAAATCCAGCACATTAACTAAAGATATTTTTTAAAATTCATTTTTCAGTAGCAGAAGACTAGTATTGTATGTTAGATGCCTCAAGACCCTCTTATGTGCCCACTGCTGAGGCTTTCTTGGCTAGAAGCACACTGTGAAAGAGAGCCCAGACTTTGCCAAGAGATTCAGATTATTTTGTAGTTTCAATTTTAGATCTGAAGAAAAAACATTAAATTCTCAAAAACTGTAGAGGACACATTTGTGTGTCTTTTGTCAATACAATTTGGATAGCGATCAGAACATAACAAATCTGGAACCCTACCATCAGATAAGCTGTATCTAACTTAAAATTCCTATATGGAATCACATCAGAGTCTCTTTAGGCTCATGTCTTGTCTGTGACTGGCAAGTAGCAGATACCCTAAGGA
>NW_009952574.1:2202132-2204244 GCF_000747805.2 Chaetura pelagica | reverse complement strand
GGGTAGGTCCTGAGCCACCAATTGCAGTAGTGTTGTGTTTCTTTTTAGAAATACAGCCATATTTTTGTGGGCAGTATTGAAATAGACGTAGAGGCAAACAGTAATAGCCTAGTGCTTAACTGTAAATGCAAATAAAACTGTTTAAGGAGTAAGGGTTTAAATGCTCATCTTCTTATTACCATCTTCTTGCTGTTACAGATCTCTTTCTAGATGGTCTGTTAAGATGTGAATTCAGAACATTAATTTCTGAGTTCTTAAAACTTCTACACAACTTTTTTTGAGATGGATGCTACCCCTTCTTATTTAAAATTGTTGTAAATTTCCCAGAGAATAAAACCACAAGTGCTTGTAACTGAAGAAATACAAAACTGTGTTTGTGCAAGCCTCTGTTCCAGCTAGTGCTTTGGGTAGTCCTGTTTCCTGCTGTCAGTTTCATTTCCCTATCTGAGAAATGTTTAGTAACTAAACAAATAATTTATCTGTCTAACTGGGAAATGGTGCTTCAGGAATATGTGACAGGGGAGTCAGGGATGTAGAATGCCAGATTGGAAGGGACCTCAAGGATTATCATCAAGGATATCTTTGTCATTCAGTGAATATATGACTCAGAGCACTTTTCAAAGTAATAGAAATATATATTCCACTTCAAAGAATGACTTTATCCTTAGAGGATAATAAAAATAAATTTATAATTGCAGTGTTTAAAGTCTGTAAGGAAACAAAGAATTTAGAAAGTGACCTCCTCTATGCGTAGTTAAAAAGGGGTGTATTTGGCTTGAAAAAAAAAAAAAAGTAAAGGATCAGCTTTTGATTGGATTTTATTTTTGACCTAGTAAAAAAAAAATTATTAGCACTACTTTAGAAAAGAAAAAAATACAGATATCTTCCTGTGTACTCAAGGGATTGGACCACTTTTTTTTGGTGCCCTTCATTTCTGTTGTTTTTCTCCCCTTCTCTGGAATGTATGGGGAAGACACGCTTCTCTAACAAAAAGAAAAAAAAAAGGAAAAAAACAAGCTGGTAAAACGTCCTTTCTCTTCACTAATCTTGCACATCCCCATTCTTCAGATGATATTTCCTAATTGATACCCAGGCCTGAACGTTGGGACATGTTCCTTACCTCTGCACGATCAGTCTGTCTTTGCAAGTCCTGATCCACGTTTCCTGTAACCTGATACACTCGAGGGCAAGGCTGCCCAAATCGGTGTGAATTACGTATGCCAGAAGACCCCGAGTTCTCTGACTAAACAGCCATTTGAAAAAACTGCCGCTTTCTCTTAGCGTGTATTAATACAATGTCATACCCTAGAAAAAAGAGAGGAGTTGACCAGTCTTGTGTCTGCTAGCTTAATTTCTCACGAACAATTTGCAGCTTTTGTTGGAGATCATCGTGTCAAAAGGGAGTGATTTCTGTAGGAAAATGTTTATGGTTACATTCCACTTAGTGAGCTGTTTACCATACCAAATAGACTATAGCAGCTTTAAAACAGTTAAAACTTTAAGAGAGACACTGGAATTTTTTACATACAGTAAAAATTTTTAAAGCCAATTTTTTACATACTTACAAAAACCTTAATGCCAATGCAAGTAAAGTGAAACAATTCTTTGAAGTTGGCATTGACCCCTTGGTTGCTGCAAAATGCTGTGATACTGGCTGATGAGAGGGCTCATGAAAATATGTATCATTTGAATTAATTTCCACTGAATACAGGATCAGTGGCTTACATATAATGGAATTAAAGATTATATTAAGATAATTAATACTGATCACATGCAATATCACTGTGGTTGCTAAAACTTCTTATGATTGATAACCTTCTTATGAGAAGGTTAAACAATAACTACAATGCTCTAGCTTTATACACATTTAAATCAAGAAATCAAGCTTTGATGTTTTTCTTTGCAGTTTATGTTTGATAGACCTTACAGCAGAACATTGGAGGCTGAAGCTGATAAAGTGGGACTTCAGTTTGCAGCAAAGGTAACTAGAACTGGTTTGTTTTATTAGCAATTTACCTGGCATTTTCCAGTTTCTGCTACAGAGGGAGTTTCAGACCTCATACAGAGGTAAACTGTGTGTGGGAGGGTTCCCAACTTTTTGAAGATGTATAT
>NW_009952574.1:2160348-2202086 GCF_000747805.2 Chaetura pelagica | reverse complement strand
TGAAATGTCTGTAATAAAATTGAAGTTTGTAATGTCGTTCTTTACTAACTACACAGTGCACTTTTTCTGTAGCTTATTACTATTAGAGGAAAAAGCTACAGATTTATAAAGAGAAGAATGCCAAATAGTGAACTTCTGTTGCCCTTTAGATTTCCATTTCATTTTCCATCTATTGTGAGAAGTTCTGAGAAATGTTTTATTACATTGTAGTGCACCTAAAATGCTTTGATCTATAATACCTATTCTCATAACAATACAGTAAAATGTGGGAACTTTCTGATATTGTGATTTTCTGTGATTGCTGATAATTACGAAGTATATAAATATTGTTGTAGTATGTAAAGATTTTGTCTAAATAGACCCATAAAAAGAATGTGCCTTTGCTAAAGTGAGACACAGGTTTCGTCAGAAACTACTCAGCATTTTTTTTCATAATTTTTTTTTTTTTTTTCCTGGATATTTTAATTCTAAATTAAAGAAACTAAAATAATTCTTTTCCAGCAACATGGTGTAGAACTAGAGAAGTGTTAAATAACTATGAGAGCAGCACCATCTAGTGTTAATATTACGTAAAGAAAATTTTCTTGGTAATTATTCCTATTTCTTCAAGGAAAAGTTTTTTAAATCAGCTTTGATTCTGGGACTGAAACTGCATTTCTAGTTTAAAGTCACCCAAGGGAATAATACAATACATGGAAAACATGTAGTTGCTGTGTAGGTGCTTGCTGCTTTGTGATACCTAAGGTACAGGGCCATACCTGAAAGAAAGTGGGATCTCAGCATTTCCTGCTTGTGCAGATAATCTTTTTATAAGAATAATTTTAAGAAATAAATTCAAAGGATAAAGCACCACTTCTGTATTTTGTTTGGGGGGTGGGGTGGGAGGAGAAATTTTCTTACCTTTTGGGTGCTTCCTTTTTTTTTAATCTTAAACATATTAAAAATAATGTAAGAAATACTATTCTTTTTTCCCCCTCTACTTAAATGCAAATATTAAAGGCTCTGTTGGTGATATACAAATGCCATTCTTAAATTTAGTGTTCCAAGAGTTTAAATGGTTGAATCTAACAAAGAGAGATTGAAATTCTGCATAATTACAGTTTTAATCTGTTATGGATTCCAAAATTTGTCTTTTGTGATTCAATATCCATTCAAACATGTATTACTTTAAAACTATAGTGTTTTATAAATTTCTTTTCTGTTTTCAGGCTTGTGTGGATGTACGAGCAAGCAGTGTATTTTGGCAAAAAATGGAATTAGTAGAAACCATTCAAGGGCAGCCCAAGCTGCCAGAGTGGCTCTCCACACACCCCTCTCATGAAAACAGAGCGGAGCACTTAGACCGGTTGATCCCAGAGGTGAGCAGAGTTGTCTTTTTCTCTTAGAAAGGTTGCCAGAATTAGTTTGGTATTGATTCAATAGCTACTTTGGTATTGATTCACAATCTACTCATTTAGCCTTGTGCATATCTTATCCTTACAGAAATTTTCTGTTACAAAGCTCTCAACCTGAAAGATTTCATTAAATGAGGAAAAATTAGGATAGCACAGGTAAAATATAATTACATTATAGGTTTGGTTTTTCTTCTCTGCTTTCTGATCAAAGTGTAGTGTTTTGCTTTTGAGTGGTCTTCCTGGTACAGATGTGACAGTGTCACAGGTCTCAGCTGTTCTTTTTGTTTGTTTGTTTTTGCCATTTTGGAAGCCAGTTTTTAAGGTGGATCTCTCAGCTGTCTTGACTTCTGCTCTGGTCGATAGCCCTCGGCTGTCAAATAGGGAATGCTCCATCCTATCCTGTCTCTCTCGGTGATATGGGATTGAAAACACCTCAAATAACTGTGTCTCAGAAGAATGTCAGAATCCCCAGTAGAAGATTTCTTAATAGTCCTAGTTATGATAGGTCTCTGTAGATTTTGCAGCCTGCTTTTTCCTTCTCATCTCGGTTCCATCACATTAGGGAACAAATTTTACCCCACTGCAAGGAACTTGAGATAATTCCTGCAATGGCCCATCAATCTGCAGTCTTTTCTCTTTTTCTTTTCAGATTTCCTCTCAGAGGAATGCCAAGTGGATAGCTATTTGGTTATTATCTTAATTTGATGTGCTACTCGGTGGTAGTTTAAGAACAGAGAACTGTTCCAAGTTTAGTAATCTTGGTTTGTTTACTGTTTCCTTAAATAGTCAGGGTTTTAACTACAGAAAAGTAAGATTGTTTTTTTGCCAAGTTCTTTTTTAAATAAAATGTTAAAGCACTTCACAGCAGCACTGTTTTCCAGCAAGCTAAACTGTGTTTGGAAATTCCCTTTCTTATAACCAACTGCTGATTTCTTCTTCTTCCCTGTTTTTTTTAAACATTCAAGTCAGTTTAAGTCTTTCTCAATTTCAAACAGTTGAAGATTTTTTGGGAGAGGGATTGTTAAAATGTTGAGGTGTTTACTGATTTCAAAGGAGAGGAAAAGATTTTCATGATTCCTTTAAGGAGGAATGCAGTAGGTATCCTCAGTGATGGCATAAATCAAATCAACATTAGGGGTGAGAGGTTGGAGACTGGCTGGGCTGAATATTTTAAATTTATATACTCAAATTCTATACTTTGCAAAAGCAGGTTGAGAGACTATTTTGATGGATTTTCTAACACAGCAGAACAGCTGATGATACTTGATGGTACTTGCTGTGCAGCTTAATTTTAGTTAGATTGAACATAAGGGGTTCAGGATCCTTTATTTTCATGTAGTTATTGACTGGCTTATAAAGTGGGAATGGAATAAATTACTACTTACATTCTACCCCAGGACTGAGCAAATAAGTTAAATAACTGAGCAACTGTGTAGACCTGGCAGTTATTTCTGTCTTACATCTTCTAGTTTAGTAGGGGGAGCAACCTTTATCTTTTTATAGCCACTCTTACTTCTCAGAGCAGTGGAGGCTAGGAAAATTTCTTCCAGAAGATGTTTGAGGGGATGTTTTCATTTGCCTTTTACCTTAAACATTCTTTGGAGGGGGCCAAAGGCTTCCTGTTTTTAACAGAATTTTGGTAGACATAAATGATATTGATACTACAAAAGTGGAATAAAAATGGTGTTGGAGGCTTCTTGTCTGATGTGTTGACTTTTCTTCCTTTGAGAACTGCTTTCTTGAAGCTGGATATTGGGCTTTTAAAAGAAATCCTGGTGCTTCAGGATGGTGCATTTTTGTTTCATTGTTCACATACTTAAAACCTTTTAGAACAATATGCTTAGGTAGGTATTCAGAGCCAGATTTTGGAAAGGGCCTTTTTATCTCTCTAGTATCTCTCTCTGAAGAAACTCTGCTTCTTAAGACTCAGTTTCAGATCCACCCGAGTGTTGTGTTTCATAAGCTGATAGTTTTAAAGTTGAAATTATTTTCAGGACAATACAATATCTATTATTAGACTTGCTACTGTAGCTGGGAGGAAATAGGAACAAGTTTTTGGGCTTCTTAGGCCACACAGATGTTTCTCTGCAGACTTCTAAGCAAGTTCACTGGAAGACGCAATCAAATAAAGTGAGAATTTTTCTTCAGGTAATGAAAGAGCATGTCTTAATCAGGAAATGTAAATTAAAGCAGGAATATCTCAGGGATTCTCTTTTCACATAATTAAGAGACAGAGCAAATCAAATGAGTTTTAAAGATCTTGCATCTGGTTTTCTGAACAAGTTGGAAGTTACAGCCAAACTAAGGAATTGGTAAATGAGAGAGCTATAAGCAGTTAGAAAGTAGTGCTATCCTGGAAAGGAAATGAAGAAAATTAGAAATATTTAACCAAGTTTTTGAAGGATTTCCCCCTCAGACTGGAAGAGAATTGGATTATAAACTAGGAAAACACAATATACTGTTAAATAAGAAATGGAAATCTCCCAGAAGTCCTAGGTAGAGGGTGGTGAGATGCTTGATGATGCCTATGCATTTTATTTTAAGATAAATAAATCCTAAAATTATTTTTTAGTATTGGGAAGGATGCTTGCCAATGTTCCGGAGAGAAAAATTGTGGAAGTCTTGTGCCAGAGAGAAGCTATAAGATCTTCTAGTTTCTTTCCAAACCTTTTATTTTAAGGTTCTCTAAGTTAATACAGTTTGTCTGCTTTTTTCCTATTATGCTGTTCAAATAGAGCCCTGTACATCAGCTGAAGCCTCAGCTGTACTGAATAAAGCAGAAGGTAATCTACTGAGCCTTGCCTGTGACACAAAAATGTATCTTGACATGACATTTGCTTTTTTGGCATTGTGTTGTTGGCTCAGATTCCATTCTCAATTCACTGTAACTCCTGTTTTCTGCTCTTTCTTGTGGAGATGCCATGTTGAGATAATTTTGAGAAGAATGCTAAATTGGGATATATCACCTCTGCTACTTCTCTTTTTTTCCCCTGGTTCAGTTAACTTGTAAAAAAAAAAGTTAATTAATTTACTTGGGCAAGACCTGTTATTGCCAAATCCGCATTAGCCATTTATTATTTTATTTGGGTAGTTACTCCTTATTTGTCAGTTTTCTGCCTTTTGGATATTGAAGATACATTTATTTCACTTCCTGTGGAAAAACGCTTTGGTGTATTTGCCCTTTACTTAGAATGTGAAGCTCACTTTAGATAGTTCTAGCACTGGAATATATTATTTAAGCTCCGTCAATGTGAAAACTTAAAGAAGAAAAAAAAATTACTTGTGTTTCTATCCTTCCCATAAAGTTGTTAAACATTTTGGCACAATTTTTCCTTTCTCTGCCAACAGAAGCAGTGAAAGATTTAAAGTTTAAGCTTTATATATAAGTAGTTATTTTTCCTCCATCAAGTAAAAAAATCTGTACTTTCTTTTAATTATCTCTTTACTTCATTTGTTGAACCTATTGTCTTCCCTAAGCTGGATAATTGTAATTCATTTTGCTACTCAGTGTTTCTGATTTTGTTAATTAATTTTTTTTTCCCCTACCAGCTTGTGCTGTTTCTTAGTTTCTGTCAGAGTTGCAAGGCCAGAGCTAAGTCAGCCCTGCTGAGGTAACTGCAGTTAATGCACCAGAGACTCTAACCCTTGGCCTGGCTTGTGGACAACAGAATGATGTGACTTTTATAGTGAGAGAGATCACAGCCTGAGAGGTAGGATGCACTCCAAAAAGCTGTAAGAGGTCGAGATGCAGCACTTAGCCTGGTATCTTTGACAGTGGTGAAGGATTAATACTGATAGCTAAAAATTACTTGTTTCTATATTTGTCTCTGCTGGTAGGATTTATATGAAAGCAAAAGGATGCTCCCTATTTCTTATGCATCCTGCCTTCCTAGCACGGTAGCTGCAATTGTATTGATAGTAAAAACAGCTTCACCATTGCTACTCAGAAGTAATGGATTTGATATCTTGAGGTCTTCTGAACCAGTAAGCATGCAGGTGGTCTTTATTCTGAACAGCAGTACATCTCTCTTAAGGTTAACCTGAAAAGAACAGCATTAAAGTGCTGTTGGCTCCCAGGTGAATCTGTGTTAGACTTGTCTCAGATCTGCCCATCTTCTTTATTGAGAACACTCTTCAGTAAAAACAGTCAATGAAACACATTCTTATTAAAATATTGAGATGCATGTGCTTCATTGAGTATGCTTTTACTTGTCCTCTTGCCCTAATTGTCAAAAGACAATTTGCTTGAGTAATATTAAATTTCTGGACTTGAAGTTGCCAGTGATTTTAGAACTACGGTATAACTGACCATGTTAGGCTGTCTTATCTTAAGAAAAAAATTACATTGTAAGCTCCTCAGCCTGTTACTGGCATCTTAATGCTGCTACAAAGTTACTGGCACAAAACAAAATAGCAGCAGTCACCAGCAAGGGAAAGGATGCTTTCTAACTAGGATTATATGTAGCATGGTAGTCACAAATGCACATACAAAGGCTACTTTCACCTGGAGTATGTGTTCATAGCTGTCTAACAATGAGATGACATGTCAACACAGCTTTCCATTCTCATAACTGTAGTCTTTTTAATGGCATGTGAGTTGATGCTGTTGAATAGGTGCCTTCTGCCCCCTTGGAAAGCTTTACATCTAGCAAGAATGCAAAGACATCCACAGGGTAAAAACGTGAACTGAAAGATTGTTCTTTACCTTTGCTGTTGTGAGTTTAATATTTTAGATAAATGAAACTGGAAATAGGCCAGGCACAATATAGCCATGAAAAACAGAGATATAAAATAGCTAAATTAGTTCAGAAGAGAATTATGTTGCCCTTTCCAGAGTACAGCCTAAATCTTTATATTTCTATTTGCCTTGAATAATGCTGCTTGACATTAATGCAGTCTTGCAGCAGCTTGTGTTCTGGAAGAGAACATGAGAAAACTCTTGGTTTGTCATAAATGTCAGTTTAGAAATTAATTGGTCACTGAAGCAGAAGAATGTTCAGTGGTACAGTTACATTTGGTGACTGTATGTACAGTCATGCTGTAGAAAAACAAATACTGAAATACTTTATTCATATTTTTTTAAAGTTAGACAAGAGGAGTATTTGCCTACTTAATCCAGACTTGTGTATCCAGTGATTTGAATGTTACATTTCAGCAAGAAACAGCTGGAGAGACTCTTGCTATATTCCTGGAATGCATCTTCTTCCTAAACCAGTTCTTAAATTTAAATTCTGTTTGTTTCTAGCCACTTACAGCAAGCTCTTTATCAGTTATTGCAGTAAAGTTAGGGAGAAATATGTTTTGGTACCTCCTTATACAAAGAAGCTAGTTAAGAAGCTTTACTTGTCTGTTTTAAAATGTGCTGTAGTAAGATGTTTCCAGTGTCTCCTGTGAAAGAATGCCAAGTTGTTTCAAAATGATGAGCAAATACTTTTGCCTAGATGTACTGGAATATTTGATTTTTCAGCCAAATCTAGTGTATATAAAGCAGATAAAAATTCATGCTCTGCTTTTAAGTGCAGTGCTAGGACTGCTATGAAAACTGTGTCACTTTCTTCCTCCTCTTTAATCCATCTAGAACGACTGAATCAACTTGTGGTTTTTGCCAGCAGTCCCTAATACTGATCAGGAGGCACCTGGTTGCATATAACTCAGGACAGGTCCAGCCATTACTTTTCGAGAATCCATAGTTAGGAAGTGAAGTGGAATAAAATACATTTGAATTTATATTCCCATTAAATGATTAAAAATAAAGCTGGTTGTCAATCTACCCAGAGTTTTATGTTGTTAGTTGAGATCCAGATACAAATAACATGATGTTAAAGTGGCTGCTCCACAGTGACTATTGATTAATATCAGGCTAATTTTTGACTTGGTGTTTTCTTAGTGTTTTGTTTTGCAAATCTTAAAAAATAGTTCTTAGCAGAGATGTAGAATCCTCTAAAATTCTACATAGAACATCTTACTTTATGATACATAAGATCTTGGTTTTTTGATTAGTTTAAATGGGTCTTGTGGGAGAACCCATGGATAGAAGTGGGTCTGTCTACAGCCACTTGCAACATATTGCAATGGACTTAGTTGTGTGGTATCCATTTGTTAGGTCTAAAATGAGATGCCTGTTTGCATGGAATAATTAAGGTATGTTCAGCTTTGTTAAAATGAAAAATCAAACATCTTCTAAAACAGCTGACTTCATACAGTTCAATATCAATTTCTTCATGGTGCCTTGGAGACAAGAGATCCATCCATTGTCATACCTATCTCAGATTGCCCACAGGACAGGATGATCTGAGGGGAGTGTGCTTTCACTAATGGGTTTTGATTATCTGGGAAATTCTTTGGCTCCTTTGTGCCTCTACTTTCTAATCTATAGAATGGAAACAATGACAGTTAGCAGGAGTAACAAAGTTTGATCTTTTACTGCTAATCCTTTTATCTAGATGAATTTGTACATTCTAGAGACATTATTTTCTGAGAAAACTTGGAAGCTGTGTGTTCAAATGCTTCTTGAAGATGATGTAATTTATGTAACTGGACTTTAACTATACTGGTCAACCATCTGGACCTCTGTGCTGAACACTTAAATGTCCAGGATGTTAATGGAGATTTTCCCCTCCTTTTTTTGAGTTAGACAACTCTATGTAGTTGCTTCAATGATAGAACATATCTCAAGAATTACATTATTCACCACCCTTTTTTTCTTGATTCTGTCATTTTAGTTTCCATGTGAATGTAAATTAAAAGGTACTGATGTGCTGTATCACATTAAAAAGTTAGAGAACTTCCTATTTGTTTATTCTCTAACTTGTAGACTATCCATGTTTGAGAGACTGTCTGTGAGAAAATTATTTTAATTCTTAATTTTTTCCATTGTTTTACCATTATACCACATTTCTGCCCAGGAATTCTTGGGTTTCTGTTGAAAAGTTGTTTAGTAACACCTCAGACTCAGCATTATACTCACCAAGCTTTGTGTGCAAATGTAGAGCTTATTGGAAAGCCAAAGCCACTGTCTGAAATCTTTTGTTTTTCTTGTTTGAATGAGCTTGATTTGTTTCCTATGTATTCACAGGCTCTTAAAATAAGAGAGAGCTGCAATTGTCCATCTCTTTCTGGACCAGATCCTCGCCTCGTTTTCAGACTTGCCATGCAAGATCTCCTGGAATCATCTAAAGATCAAGAAACCCCAAATTCTACAAAGCGAGATCTCTCAAAACCAAAGCTGGATTTTCCTCACACTCAAAAAGTGGAAGATATGCCAGTAACTTTTGCAGTTAAACCTACAAACTAATTATCACAGTTTTCACTTTTTGTGAAACTTACGGTCCCTCAAGGTCTGTCTTACAACCTGAATTTGTCTTTGAGCCATAAAGAAGATGTAGCTGCTCATATTCTGTGTTTCTTTAATGTAATCTGTCACTCAAAGCAATAAGGAGCCATGCCCACACGGTGAAGAGCAGCATGTT
Source organism: Chaetura pelagica (assembly GCF_000747805.2). Lineage (NCBI taxonomy): Eukaryota > Metazoa > Chordata > Aves > Apodiformes > Apodidae > Chaetura > Chaetura pelagica. The sequence continues at coordinate 2,193,223 of NW_009952574.1, read as the reverse complement.
GGAGCAGGAAGTTTCTTATTCATCAAGAGTTACTAAAATAAATCACTTCTCAGGGAAAAGATAATCTGGTACAATCCAGTTGCACAGTGTAATTTTCAGCTTTATCAGGCTCACCTTGATCAGAGGACAGATGAGCCAGAAGTGTCCCTAAAGCAGAGGAAAAAGTATCGTTTTCATCACTTAAGTTGTCTGGTTTATCTTGCTGTAATTTGGGTTAGATCTGCTTGGCTTCATTTGAGAAATAATGAGGAGAGCTCACTGCCTGTTCCACATGTAGAATGTTTAAAAGTATTAGGCTGAGATGCAGTAATACCCTATGGGCTTGATACACCTCCACTTAATTAGGTGGATTTACTGCTGGGATTTTTCTTCTTTGTAAGGCATTTTAGAATATGGATTGATTCAACATTTTTCTTCAAAGCAACCTGAAAGGATTGCACAAAGTTCATTTAAAGAAGGAGTTAAATAATTTTCAAGAAGCCTCTCTTCTGAATGAAACACTGTAAGAACCAGGTTCTAGCACTAGAATGCTTTGCAAGGTTGGCTCCTGTCTTTTTAAAATGGTCAGGGTGCCTCATCAGAGGGCAGTTTTACTGCAGTGACTTTTGATTTGGATATGTCCATTTGGATAGAAGTGATTGCTGACATGGAAATACATAGTAGACAAATGCAATAGGATTTCTTGACTGCACAGCTTTTGCAGCTGTACCTTATCCTAAAAGGTGACTTTGCTTCAGGAAACTGGCATCTAAAACTGAGCATCGCCCCTTGACCACAGTCCCCCTGAAGCCATACATTTTATACCCTGGAGACCAATATGCACAGTATAGGTAAAGCTCTGCCTTTCATGATGGACTAGTCAGCATAGCCAGCATGTTAATCCTTATTTGCAACTCTTTGAGTTGTCCTTGCTTTGCAATTTATGAAAATGTTGAAATGTCAAGCTTGCAGGAGCAAGACACAGCAAGAAGCAGCAGTGAATGGAAATAACCATTGCAAGTACTGTTCCCTTATCTACGAAGATGTACTTGCTGTTAGGTTATTTTTTTATAGTCACTTGTATTAAAACAAAAATCTGTTTCATGAAGGGGCCATTACAAATATTTTACAGTGTATTGTATTTTTAAGTATGAAGAGAAGGCACACTTTATCACATTGCTTCAATTCAGAATGCAAGCTTTTCAGAAGGAAAAAATAACCTACTCAGTGCTCTCAGTGAATATAGTTGGAAAAAAAAAAAGTGAAACAAGTAATTCTTTACTGACTTCAGTTCACAAACCAGAGTCCTTTGAGAAACACCAGCAACTACCTAACTTACCTCTACTCAGAGGTGAGTTGATGTATCTGTAATGTTGATGATTCTAGATCTGATTATAGAGGTCTAGATTTGCTGCATATTGCTCACAAGCTGTTTTAAGATCTCTGCTCAGTAATCCTGGCAAGAGGCAGAAGGTCCAGCCTGACCATTATTCATCCATCTATTTTTATTCTTAGTGACAGGAGTTTTTCTAACAGCCATTCAGTGATGTGTTAAAGCATTTGGACATTGTCACCTGAAGGTAAACAGAAAAATACACCATTTAGATTTCCCTGTGGACCTTATAGTTTTGTACTGTAGCACCAAGAAACAACACTACTGCCTCTCTCTCTGCAGTGTCAAAGCTTGTTTTCTAATCTAGGGCTCCTCTTTGACAGGCAATTTGATGTTTGTGTCTGTTAGGACTGAGGAAAACATAGAAAAGTTTTTCTAGTATTTAAGATGAAGTCTGAAACTACACAAGTTTCGTATTTCTGCTGTCTGTATGAAGTGGCTTCAGTATTGCAGTGAAATGCTGGAGATAAAATTTTTAGGTTCACCAAGTGAGATTTATTATTTTTTTTGGTATGTAAATAGTCTTGTAACCATCATCATGGTGATGTGAGAGAGAAGGTTTCAAGAGAGCTGTAAGAGCTTATGTTAGACCAACAAAGACCTGTACTTTTTCCAGCATCTACCTTGGTTTACTAAAACTTATCTCTCTCCTTACAAATCTTACAATACACACACATACGTACATAGTGTGTTTATATAAAGTACACATGAACAAAAAGTTAGGCCTCTACACTGAAATACAATAGTTATGAAGTCCAAAATGGGGTGTTGAAAATTTTCAGTGTTTCTCAATTATCCCTAATATTTACCAAGTGCTTTGAGAGGGGTTTCTTTTTTCTGCTTCTCTTGTGTCCAACACAGAAAATGCCTTGTGTTCATCTGCCTCTTGGAGGATACTTTTTACTTTACTAAATACTGTATATGACATCTGTCTATATTGCTAAAGTATTTTCTTTTTTCTTTCTTGAACAGGAAAATTACAAAAATGTTGTTTTCCAATGCTTTGAGAATTCACAGTAAAAATTGCACTTTAAAAATTAAAGAACATATAATAATTTCAGGTTGTGTGTGTATATCTGATGTTATATATAATTGTATATATATACAATAATAATAGATTAATAATAGTTATTATTATTTCAAAATATATATGTTAGGAAAATACAATGGTTGCAAGCTTCTGCTGATCTTTAGAAACTTTTAATTGGAGTTGTATAACTTGGTATGTCACAGAAAAATAGATCTAGAAGTGTTGTTGAAGGAACTGAGTGCTTGAAAGATGCGTGTCATACGAGAGGGAGAGCAGCGGCTGAAGTGAAAAAAAGATAGATCAGTAAAATATGCATCAAATATATCTGCATGTCCACCTCCAATACTGCACGCTGCACTTCACAGCTTCATGCTGAAAGATTAAAAATAGAGTATAAATTTCACTAAATCTTCTAATGCATTCACTGTAGTGGGAGAGTTGAGAGATGTTATAAGTAGGGACTGTTCGTACGAGGCAGTCCTGTGATAAAAATGGCTCCTTTTAGCTTTGGTTTGTCATGTTTACTCTTTTTTTGTTGTTTGTTCTTTTTTTTGTTGTTGTTTTTTAAACTTGAAATATATGTGTGCCAGGAAAGCAAAGCAAACAGCTGTTAGAATGTTCTTTGTTCTTGAATTCTCTTTGTAGTCATTTAAAGAGAACAATCCTGCAAGCTGGATGCTTTTTTCATATATTGTGTAGGCTGCCACAGCTTTTTTGTCTCACTGTGGTGTAGGTATCTCAGTACCCCTGGTTGAAAAGCTATTTCCAATATAAAAGCCTGTTGTAAGCTATTTTAGTGTCATCAAAATTCTCTCTGCTGAAAATCCTTGTTTTACCAGATCTTGGGAGCTTTCAAAGGGGGAATAGGTTTATTATGAAGCATGGTTGGTAGCAGAGGTAGCAGGGTAAGATGTTTTCTGTCTGCAGTATATTGTGGCTTCTTTGTTTCCAGTCCATAGCGTGGTTTAGTAACCTGCAGTAAGGTCTGATGTTAGTAATTTGCATTTCTAAGTCACTTGAAGCACTTTTAAATTCTAATTAAGTTTTTTTCTGTAGTATCAGCATGGGTGAACTTTTAAGCGTTGTTGGAGATACTGAAGCTCAGTAAGATGGCGATTTTAGCAAAGCTTCAGAGAAGAACAGTTGAAAAGCTGAGGATAGAACTCAGAATGAGTCCACAGCTTTACTACAGCATGCTCACCAGAGTCCTTATAGCAAATGGAAGAGAGGTGCTTTGGGTGATAAATTTGTACAGACTGTCACCTTTTGCTGTGTTTCTGCAGCAGTTGGATGTACCTCTTTAGACATACTTCACTAAGATACAGTTATTTGTTCTTGATGTATTTATTTCTAAACTACTTGCTCTTAACTGGTTATTTGTTTACTTCCCATCATCACCAAAGAGCTGATGCCTAAATCTGTTGACATGGTGGTTATTTAATCTCAGAAAGAAACCTTCACCTCAAATTTGTGATTCCACTACAAAATCAGGGTTAGCTGTGCATTTACTGTCACATATTAGCTGTAAGATAATTGCATAAAAGTTGGCAACAGTTCTTTTCCATGCCCCACCCACCCATATTTTTCTTTTACTGCAGGTTCCTCTGCTACAAGCAGCAAGGGCTGCTGATAATCAGGGTAAGCAGAATGGACTCTTAACTTAGTCAAATAAAAAGTGGAGCTGAATGTTCTGCCTGTGATAACTTTATTGCTGAGGTTGGCAAGTGTTGGCAGAGCTGTAAAGAGAACTGACTGTCTCTGGTGTCCCTTGTTGCTGCCTACACTTACTGCAGGCATCCAGTAAATGTGCTGTTTGATCTCCTGGAGCGTGAGGCTCCCTGCCAAATGTAGGCCTAGCATCATTCCTGGCTACATTGTTCTGGCCGTGCTGCTCAGAGTCTTCTGTTCTTGGGACATGGCAGAGTTTCTTAACCTGATTTATGAATAGATGCAGAGAATTGTTCTCCTTAACACATAAATTCATTATGACTATTAAGCTAAGCTGAAATTGAACCTCTTGACCTGGAAGTGAATGGCTCCATTACATTTCATTAATCCTTTGAGATATTTAATTCCTGCTAATTTGATATTTCAGATATGATCTTCTCTACAGATATAATGGCTTAATTAGTATACATTACATGATGTCTCTTCACAGTACAGCGTGTACACTATTTATCCACTAGAAGAGTAATTCAGTAGAGCTCAATTATAATACGTTGACTAGAGCATAAAAGTTGAAAGAGATATGTGCAATATATAGTATGTTTTAAGCATGAACATTTTTCAAGCAGTCTTCTATTTGTTGATATTTATCACCTTCTAAAAATCATGTTCCTACACCTTTTGTTACAGCTTACCAAAATATTTAAATTTTAAATGGAATTCTGACAATAGAGGATTAATTAGCAAACCATAGCCAACATTTAGTGGGACAATAGTGGGACCTAACATGTAATTTAGTCACCTGTAGAATATTGTTAATACAGTCTTTCATATAGTTTTACATCTCTACTGACCTGTCCATGAGTGACATCATGGTCAAGACTCATCAGTTTCTCTTAGGTTCTTATTATGTCTTTTCTACACAACCCAATGTAGAAAATTAATCACATTCCACAAAAGCAGGATGAGCAAACCACCATTTCAGCATCAAGTCAATGTAAAAAAAGCATGAAAGATAATATGTGCATTAGCAACAGAATCTACTGAAAGTGCTAAATGGGCTGAAAACTTGATAAACTTGTAGGAAGCTCCAAATTTCTTGTGCAAGTTTCATTGCTGTTCCTTCATAGTCTCAGCTGCCACTCTTGACCTTTTCAAATGGTTGTTGAGGTTGACCCAAGGGGCCACAAAAGAATACAAGAATCTGCTGAAAAATATTTCTTAACTGCCTCACTGCCTAATTTCTGGAATTGCATAGAGCACTAGATACTTGATCCAATTGTCAAATGAAATATTTTCTCCAAACTTTTAAAGGATGCTTTTTTCCATGTAGATAATTAATTTGTTTTTTTTATGTCAGATCAGCCCATACGTAATAGGACAGCCTACAGAATAGTGCAGAAGTTAGATGAATCCTGCCCAACTTAGATGTTTGCCTTCCCCTTCCTACCGCTCTACAATCTAAGATTTGAGGTAATTAAATTTCTTTTTCCCTTCTAGCAGCATTGATCTATAAGGTATATTTGGACTCTAGAGAATCGTAGCTTCTTATTCCTTCCTGTGATGTATTGTCATCAGATTTATTCCATTCGTGTATTGAATAAATAATGAAGGAGTAAATGATGAAGGAATAATGTGGGAAGGTTGCAGCAATGTGATTTGTTAGCCACAAGATGGCAGTTGGGCTGCCTGAGCTGGGCTTGGAATTGATGCATTGCAACGCCTCCATTTTTAGTCTGGCTTTAGTAAATTATCAAGGTGATTTCCCTTTCGGTGTGAATGACCCTTCCCTGGAGTAAACTTGAAACATCATCCTTGTGAGCAGGCAAATCTCTTGTGGTTCTGTTGAAGGCTTTCAGTTCTATATCTGGATAGCAGATAACTTCACAGAAAGCTGATCTCTGGCAAGCCGTACTTTCTGCCAGCAGAAATAATCAGAAGGGATCGAGTGACTGAGTGAAAAATTGTACATGTAAACATTAAGTATGCACCATTGGATTTACACTTGTACTAGCCAGTTTTGAGCCACTGTTGCAAATCTGGTCTGTTTCCCTCTTGCTGTAGAGTAACAGATGAAGACAGAACATTTTGTTTTAGTGTTGACAGAGTTCTTGTCTCTTTCTGATAAAGTGCAGGATCTGTACCCTAAGGAGATATGAGGTGTGTTTCCACCTCTTTGTTTCTGATGTCCTATGGCTTGTTTTTTCTTCTTCCTCTGCAGCCTGTCTGGGAGCAGCAAAAGTGAGGCTGCTCCATGAGGGAAAGTGAGCTGGGAACTGATAACAGTTCTGGCTAGTTGTCTCACAAACAGGGTAAGCAGCTGGTGCGTTTGGGCCCTGACACAGCCATCCTGGGATAAGAGAGCCTGTTAGACTGTATAATGCAAGAATGGACTAAAGTGAAGTTCCTAGGTAAGGAATGGAGATTCTCGATTTCAGTTTCCTGTACCATCTTGCAAGGGCCACATGGATTTTTAGTATATAAGTTTCTCTTCTGTAAAACAGAAATGTGAGAGAGTAAATTCAAGGATGTGTCAGGATGGATATTGTGGGAAACGGTATCTGAGGAAATGAAAATATTGGGATGGGCTGGTTTTATTTTCTTCTATATAATTCTGGTTTTAGAGGAGGAGAGATAATGGAGAGGGGAAGAGATAGCAGTTCCTTAACACCAGCCAGCCCTTCTTGTTAAAGAGGGTGTGAAATGAGAGGACTATGGTATTGTTCTGTGGTCTGAGTGCTTGGGGTTATCTCCCCATTCCGTGTAAAGTGTTGTATGAGCTAAATGGTGAAGGGTAATAATTGGGCTTGGTATTTGGAGGAGCTGAATGTGTGTCAGCTTGATTTCAGAGACTGACAGGTATGTGAAGAGTGTCTTCAAATTTTGAGCCTGGAGAAGGTTTCTGTGTTTTCTATGTTTTCAAAATGGCAAATGATTCTCCAGGCAATGAGAATCTCAGCTCGCACTTGTTTGGTGGGTGGGGTTTTCCCCTCTCTTTGCTATATCCTCAGCTGTATCACCCTCCCGTTACTTTGATAATACAGATAAGGCTGTACTGCTCTGTGCCTCAACACTTTTTCAGCTAAAAAGCTACATGGAAATAAAACCTTGAGAAGCAACAGGGTCCAATTTTTGCTGTCAACAATGAGGCCTCTATTCTGTTCATGCTGAAATCCCTGGCAAAAGTCCCAGTAGTTAGATCTGGATTTCTCCCACCTTAAAACAATATTCTTCCTTTTGTGCTTTATCCTCTACTTGTCAGAATCAGCTGATTATGAGCTCCTGCACAGATGACATTTTATCTTCAGTAAGCAGGAAGGAGGTATGAATTAATGCTGAGAAAAAAATGTTCAATGATTAGCCAGAGAGGAAGGAAAACATCCCAAAAAAGTACATAGAAGGAACTGACTGACTTCATTTGACTAGGCTAGAAAGTTCAGCTGTAATGATAGTGGTTAAATTAATTATGATCATTTGGTGATAAGGAAGATAGCTTGTTCCCAAATGATGTGTATTATTTTTTTAACCAAGATGAAGTAACTGCATATTGCTGCTGCTGGGTGCCTGAATCAGAGATACCAGGTATTCCTTGTGTACTGCCCAGGGGTTTGGGGTGTCATGCATGATGGCCCAGTTTGGTCACATACTAGCCCTTAAGCCAGAGTCCAGCCTGTGGAAGACTTTAGTGCTTTCTCTAAAGCCTTCATTATTGTGAATAACTAGGATGGACAGTCTTGGACAAGGTGATGGGTGGTAACCTCTGTAGCAAGTGTCCTGAGGCTGTTCAAACAGTGCTGCCCTGTCTGTAGTGGTGACTGCTGGCATGAGTGACTGCTCTGTCCTGCCTTGGCTGCTGCTTTGATAACTGGAGGTGTTTGTGGGCATAACTAACATAACATATATCCTGCATATGTCCCAGTATGGTATCAGAGAACTTCTGCTGTCTCTTTCCAAGTGCAGTATTTAAATGTGCCCCACCTTCAAATCTTCATGGGTGTTTTGTCTCTCTTGGCATTCTTGCAAACTATTTTTGATACTAACTTTTGACATGCTGACCTCTCCTTATCTTTGTTGTCAGTATTGCAAGAGAGAGGATCCACTGATGTGACTTTTTTGTGTGTCTATGGAAGCCATTGAGATCTCTGGGCTGCTTGATTTTTCTCTGTGAGCAAGTCCCAGTTCATCTGGCTATCCCTGAAGAAATCTCCATCCTTTTTACTTTGGACTTTCAGTTTTATAATTTTAATGTTTTATAGTGCCTGTGGGACAAATATGTCAAATGCCATCTTTGACAAAGTTTCTTAATGGCTTTCATGAGCTGGTACATCTAGGACTTTAAGAAGGAGGACCTTGAATTTGACAGGAGTATTAACGGCGGCTAATAAAGTGAGCACAGCATTAGCAAAGGGGAGTGTTCAGAAGGCACTGATATCTGGTACACTGGTCAGTTTCCTGAGCAGTAGCAGATCTGGGGGTCTTTAAACAACTTTTCTTTTTATTGCCATTGAGGTGCAGTCAGCCTGTCCCTCACTGCCAGCATCTGCCAGCATAGCTGTGAGGCGTGGGTGTGAAGGGATGTGGCTGCTGATGGTCAGAATGGTCACACCAAGATGCCACAAACATTTATACCAGTTTTGGTTCATTTTAGTCCGCTAATAAAAATGCATTTTTTTGCCGTGTATAACTTCGCACAGAAACACTTGGCTATATTAGTTTACTGGTTTCCCTGTATCAGTGAAGTATTCCTTATGATCATTTGGACTTGGTGTCATTTTTTATAGACTGTGTAGACAATTCTGCCTCGTGGCACAATGGACACATGTGCAAGGCTCTCCTGTGGGAGCCCTAAGCACAGCTCTTCATCTAACACTAGACAGAGCTGCTTTGTGACCTCTCTAAGGCTTTTGCTTAAACTTCTTTTTTTCCTGTTCCCTGCTTTTCTCTTTTAAATTTGTGTGCTTGTGAAAAATGTAAGGATAAATTCAGATAGCTACTCTAGCAGCTACTCTTTTCTGCCTCTGTTTTAAAATAACAAGAAAAGCTTTGACAGTTAAGAACTTAGGCAAGATGAAGTGGCTTAACCCACCGAGTGTGGCAGTGGCTGCAAGTAATGCATGGCATCTTGAACTCTTCCTATAGAGACTTTCACCCCAGGTACTGATATATCAGTGACTGTTAATGTGCAATCTATTAGCATGTTTCACTCTAACAGTCTAATGAGTTGCAGTAATCCAGCCTGGAAGTCAGAGATGAAAGGCTTGCTGTCGAAGCTCCTTATTGAACTTGATTCCCCCATCTTTAGAAGGTCAGGAAACTCATCCACCAAGAGAATGACCTTTGCCAGGTCACAGAGACTGATGGGCAGGTTGGCCTGTGCAAATCTGAATCCTGAAACCAGCCTTGGGAGCAGATAGGAGTGGTTTCATGTTTTCAATAAGACAAAGCTACTCTGTATCTTTGTTAGTTTAAAAGGCTAACATAGGAAATCCTGCATCTTTTCAAGTAAAATTGAATACAGAATAGAGCTCTTTCAGATTAGTGTGCTGATAGGCTTGGACTCCAGTAACTCTCTGAGAATATTTTTATCTGTCTGCTCCACTCCATCAGGCTGGCCTAGCAAAAAGGTAGTAGAAAAAATGCAACAAAGAAACTGTTGATACTGACATGGTTTAATTAGGACTTCTTTCTGCTACAAAAATTACCTCAATAGAAAATACAAAAAACCCCAACCTCATCCCCAAAAACCTTGGCAAAGCTACAGTTTGCTCAGACATCCTGAGGCTTTATAGAGATTCTGGTGCAAATGTACCTCATAAAACATTCTGCAATCTAGAGAAAGGAATGTATTTTAAAAAACAAAAGGGAATGTATGTCTGTACCTTTCATTTCTCAGAGGTGGGCTTCAAAGACCCAAAGTTAATCACCTAGGAAACTTTAAATCTTGCAGAATTCTCTCCTTTAATATAAACAATTTTTTAGAACCTCAGTATTGTCATTAATTTTTACAGTAAAATGTGTGTATTTGCACACTGTGGAAAACAAAGGTAAAGTGCCTGAGGTCCTTCCAAGTGGGAGGTTTGAGGTTTTTGCTCTTTCAAAGACCGATTTTGGCCAAATCTTTGTGGAAGAAAGAGAACCACCTTCTCCACCCCTTCTCTTGCAATTGCATAGATAACATGCAGCTGGGGTTTTGTTCCCTCTGCTTCCCTTGATTTACACTGTCACACAGACAAATCAAAGCCTACTCTTTATTTATTGCAGCTAGCGAGAGTGTAGTACAGACTTAATTCAGCATATGGACTCAAATCCTTCCCTGGAGCAGAGTATAGTACTTTGTCATTTGCAAACACTTGGAAGCACAGTACTTTAGAGTTCCTGTAAACAAGAATAAATTCAAGGAAAATTTTGAATTACATGTGTAGTTTGAATGAATACATTGGAATCAGAGTCACACACAGCAAGATGAATCTATCCATCATGGGCATTTAGTGTAAAGCCTGTATTTGCTTTTCTTTACTATCCACATAGATTCGATCAACATAGCAGTTCTGTCATTTGCTAAATACATGGGCTCTGCTTTCCAGGACACCAGCTCATCAGTTACCAAGTGAGCAACCTGTCATAGGGCCCACACAGACCATTTGTAACTGTCACCTACCCAGAGATCAGAATCTTCCCAGAATCCAATCCTTTGATGGCTTGGAAATAGGGTAGCTGTTCCTGATAGCAGGCCTTGCTGCTTACAAGGGAGGCTGCTGGACCTGAAACCTAGATGTGACTTTGGAAAGTTTGGGTGTCTTGAATGATGGTAAACACCAACCTGCAGCACTAGGTAGCTTTACATTTTTTGTATTAATTTTCCATTATGTCCAAGGCATCACTTCAACTCACTGCTTTTGGACTTCTTTTCACTGTGTGCTGTAATTCTTCAGAAGAGCTTTAGGAAAGACATGGAAATCATGTCACAACCTGCGCTAATGTCTAGGCAAATTCTAGGCACAGCAGCTGAATACTAAGCACTAAATCTGCACTACCTGAACTGAACCCTCCCTCAACTCCAGGATGTTTTGTAAAGCTCTTTCAGATACCAAACTATGCTGTGAGTTACAGGATGCATTTTTGTTGTTGTTGTTGTTCATTGGCCAGGATTGTGTGGCTTGTTATGTTTTTTCTTCCATATTCTTGCGCTCTGGAAAGCTAAGAGTTTACATTTTTTTCTAGTCCTTATTAAATTCCTTAAATATGGTCAGGATGAGAATTTGCAACCATAACATTTGGATCTTAAAGGTGTTGTGTTTTGGTTTTTTTTCTGCAGAGTTCAATGCTTTCAGTGTCTCCTGTGTTTCCTTGTCCTTTTCATCTTAGTACTCTGCAGAGTCAAGGAGTTTCATAATTGTGATGCTGCACAATAAACAATATTTAAATATTATTTTACTCCCCTATATCCTAAAAACTGCTCTAATATATATCATGTCTTTCATCTCTAATCTAGATTGAGTTCTTTTTTAGTTTCAGTCTATTGTAAGATTTTGTTGTTATTAAATGATGCTGATACTTTTAACTTCAACAGAGCAGGAATTGTATAATGGCTGCATGTGGTTCTAAGCCAAAATTTCCCAGGGATTTTGTAGTGAGGCCAATTGCCATAGATTTAAGAACATGTTGAAATACTTCAGGTTGTTTGGATTAAAGATTCCCTGAATAATGTTGACATTTTAGGCCTTGTGAGCTATAATATTTCTTTAGGAACATCTGTATTCTGCCTCTGCAGTAAGGCCTGTCAATAAAGAAACTAGAGTGACCCAGGTAATGTCAATCCTGGATCTCTCCACCCATTCCTTTTGTCACTGGCAAGCAGAGGGGAAATTTTTGTGTCCCTTCTTGTAATACTGCTGATAAATCTCAGGTTGTTCTTAAAAAAAATGCTAACAAAATACTTTTGTATCAGGTTGACCTGTTGATCCTGAATGCATTTAAGGTTTGTGATCATCTGGGAAATGGGTATCTACTTTAATTTTTCTTATTATTAAATACATGGAAAGGGTGAGCTGTGGATATGCTACAGTGCAAGGATGACCACGCCTCTGGGCTTACTTGCTTGTGTCCTTTTTACAACTGGAAATTTTGTTTAGGCAGACCTTGAGACCTCAAAATGTCTGGTGAACTGTCCATAACATCACCTCCAGCATGGCTGTCAAGAAGCCAAGTTTTTATCCCCTTCTGTTGCTATTGCTTATGCCAGCTGTATTGTGTGCTTCATGAGTACATCACTGCTGTTACGCTAAGCAGCAGGTGGATGTGTATGTTGGTGCTAGGAACCTCAGCACACCTAGTATGGATCCAGCTGGAACCTCCCATTTCCAAGAGAGACTCTTCCACAGCCCAGAAGCTCTCCCTAAAGCAAGACTGTTTTGGATATTCAGACTGAGAGCTCTTATTCTCAGTTTTGCACCATTACATTGAGATAGATCCCCTAAGGACTGAAACCAGCTTTTTGCTCTTTCACACCCTTCAGATGCTTTATGTTGACAATGCATTTTCACTTTCTCCTCTCTACCAAAATGGCCTCAGTTCAGCCTGAACCCTGGCATTTTCTTATCATGTATGTTTTCCCATTTTAGTTTCCAATTAGTTTGTCAACATCTTTCTTTGACTATGCTGGAATACTCAATTGTGTGATTCTATATCACAGAGTTGTTTCAGTGACATTTCCCACTTAGGAAATAAATGCCAGACTTCCACCATGTCTTTGCTTTTCATGGCTTAGGTCAAACCCTGCCTGAACACTAGCATAGTTTCCTGCATGTTAATTTTAGTTAATAGCTATTCAGTAAAACAATGCATCCAACTCAAGATATATGACACAAATTAAGCTGAAAGCCCAAACAAATTCAGCAACAGACCCTGGCCTCAGTGGGCTCTTTAAGTCCAGTGTAACATGCATTTACATTGTTTTATTTCTCTCTCAAACTGTAACTTGCTCCCTCTGGGGTTACATTGAGTTAGTTTCATTTTCACGTTGTACTAGCACCATGATAGTCTTGCATTTAAATAGTCTCATTTCATTTTGGCATCATGATGTCATCTCCAGAGAGGGGTATTGAGACTGTCTGGAGAATTTAGTGATAATGCCAAGGCAGAATCAAGCAGCACTACCCAAGCTAGCCAGTTGGCTGGACACGTTGCTGTGCTGCACAGGAAACTCAGCTTCAATTTCTGAGCCCAGTCCTGTTCTCTGGACTGAAAATGCAATGTATTTTTATATCCTTTGAGCCCTGTTCACTCTCTCACTGGCAGGAAGCAAATGTGTATGGGAAATAAGGACTCTGGGAAAACTAATAGTTTAGTCACATGCAGGTCAGTGACAGCTGGGAAAGGACACAGGCAGGGCTGGTTCTCTTGTCTCAGTGTTTCTCCATAGCTGTAGCTCAGGAGGAATTTTCTTGGGCATGATGATTAAAGTTACCTGCTGGAAAATCCCTTGGTGTGGCAAAGAAGGGTGAATCCATCCCCTAGGTGCCATGGAACATGGGTGACCTACCACCTGGCTATTCTGGAGCCAAGAACAACTAGATATTAATGAGCAGATGTCCAGAGTCCTCTAAGAAATACGTACATGCAACTAGTGCAGTGCCCCAAGCGCCCTGAATACCATGGTAACACAAAGTACTTCCAACTGTAAATGTCAACACCCTAATGGCAATCCTGTACATCTGTCTGCAGTCTGCATTTCATAAACTGTTGTGTCCCAGCACATGAGAATTTGTGCTAGACTACCCTTTCCCAGCTCAACATGAGCCACTCGGGGAAGGAGGGCACGTGGCATGTCTCCTAGGCTGGGATGCATCTCTCGACTTGGCCCCACACCCTCAACTCCAGCAAGCATCTTCACTTCATGGCAGCAGCAGAGCTGGTGCTTTAAGTCAAGGGATTTTTTTATTTATAGAGATGCCATTGAATCAATCTAACTCAGTCATACAATATTTATGGTAAGATTAGACACATGACTGCATGCAAAGCAAATAAAGTGATTCTCACTTCTTGATGGAACATTCACTTGGAAGGGAAACCCTAGCTTTAATGTGCATTTCTTTCCCTGCTGTAATAGGATTTCCAGGGACAAATTCAATTAGGCTATTTGACTCTAAAGGTGAAGTCTTTGTGCTTAGTGTTTTTCTTTTAATTATTTTGTTTAAAAATAAATGAGTTCTGCAGCTTTTGAGCTTGAGGGTTAGTGGTTTGGTTTTAATACTTCCCAAAAGCAGCAAGACTGCTTAGTATGAACCTACAAAAGCTGCTGGTTTTAGGCATTACTAGAATGATGCAAGAGTAAAACCATTTGTTAGAACTACCTCTGGGATCCAGTGCCTATATACATTTGTCAAAGGACACAATATTGAATGCTTCATTTTCCAAACACTAGGCCAAGATAAATTATATCTGGGTGTTGAGACTTCCTTATATAAATCAGTGGCATATCAATAATAGGATTCAGCTTCTCTCTGAAATTTTACAGTAAATGTGCTAGGATCCTAGTGGGAAATAGTAGGTTTCAATTCACAGGCTTCTTCAAGGGATAGTGTCCCTGGAGCCTGCTTTTTAATCTGGCCAATAGACTAATGGGAAAATAAGTGCAAAAAGACACAAACTAAAAGGGCTTGGGATGATGCTTTGGAACAGGACTTGCTGGCTGATAAAATGTTGAGGGCATTTGGAAGCCTATGCAGAACTGATGCAAGTTCTTTAGGGTTAGAGATGAAGAAATGAATACTTTTTGAAGGTCAGATGAGCCTTGGAAGCTAAAGTGAATAGGAAAGGAAGAAAAACTGTATGTGGAACTGAATTTTGTTGCACTAGTCTTTGACTTGAGAGGCCTGGGGCCAAATGTTTTCCTAAGTCCCAAAGAACAATCAGTTTGATGGTTTGATTCCAAGCTTCACTTTCACATTAGGCACAAGTTCTGAAATCTTTTTGTTATGATTGACATTTTATATTGATTTTTAAGTGGTTTGGCTCACTAAGAAGGTCCTCAGTAACACTTCCATGGACTGTCTTTAAAGGCTGGCTTTTCACTTATGCTCTCCAATGAGTATCTGCAGATTTGCTGTGACACTCATATTCATCACACCCTAGAAAGAGTGAAGGCTTGAGCTTTATGCCCTATGACTTTGAAATCATTATTCTCCTTATAGGCAGAATACTGAATCTGCTTTTTTCCACTTGGAATTTGAAAGCAAATTCTATAGTGGCTGATATTCTCCCAGGAATTTAAACTCTGATACACAAGTGCCAGGTAGCTAGGAGAACCAGAGATTGCTGGAGTCCTTATTCATTCCTTACTCAGATACCCAAAATACAAAGCAGGGTGTGATTAATCTCATCCACTGTGTATACTACACATCAGCAGTAGGTGCACAGGTTCTGCACTGGCTTCTGCTGCAGTGACACACCATAGGAAGATAGGACGAAAAAGCTAAAAGGGAGAAAAGAGAATAAATAGAAGAAAAGAGTTTGTAGCTCTGAAGACAGGGGTAGTGAGGATGAAAAATGGAGAAACAAGCAAGTAGAAACAAACAAAAAATAAATAAATTGAGAAATACAACAGAGATTGAAAGCATGTAACGGATTAACGTGCTGCAGTGGATAAGCCACTCAGTAACACAAATGGCAAAATTACAAAATGTCCTGAACCCATGTAGTGGGTCTCCTTTAGAGACTATCAAATAAATAGATCTGCTTTCCTACCTTTTAACCCCAAGGAGTGGAAGAATAAATAGTTCAGAGGCCAGGGGCTATACCTAAGAGTGCTAAGTTAATTTCACTGCTTTGTCACAGGCTTCCTGTGTAGCCCAGGAAAATCAGTTCCTTTAGTTGTGCTCCAGTCCAGCAATGAAGTGATGTAATTGCCTTTGCCTCCAAAGAATATAAAAACACATGTTACAAACTGCAGAGCTGATTGATAAGCACAAGGACCAAGGTGTACTTGGTTTTATATTAGTCCCTTGCTATTTTTGTTCATGTTGATCAAACAAGAGAAGTTAATAATATTTTGGAAGGAAGATGCTGGGGCATTTCATCTTGAAATATTTTCATTGTTACAAGAACCCCCTCTTCCAACTCATACTTGAAAAGCGTATTTTTTCCCCATCAGCTCCATGCAGATACTCAGACTGGACTCACTGATTTCTGAAGGCTGTGTTTGAGTGTAAATTAATATTTTACCTGTAGCATGTGATGTGAATTAATGCTACCTCTCAGTGACTCTACTTGTATTTATATTCTCCAGGACTTAGTGGCTTATAGGATTATAGAGTAGAATTCAACTAAGTAAAGAAAAGGAGAGTGAGAAATTATACTTTTACAAATACTAAGGAATGTTTATATAGCTGCATGTTTCTACTTCTTTTACAGTAAACATTGTTTTATTTATGCTTATTAGAATATTTTCCTGAGTAATAATTCATACAAAGCAAGGCATCTCCACTTTCTTCTGTATATAATTATATTTATAGTATTTGTTTACTGGTGGCAAATACTTTCATAGATGAAAGCAGATAAAAGGAATAGATGAATCAATCATGGAGATAGGAAAAATGTACATTAGTAACAATCTGCTGTTTCTGAAAAACTGGGAAAGCAAGAACTCGATACTCTCTGGTTACACTTTCTACTGTAAATGCACAAGGATACATTATAGCAGACAGAACTCCCCTTTGCCTCCTTGACAGAAAGTAAAGACCTACTAGGTTAGGTGAAGGGAGGTCAGGCTGAGAGAGGAAAGGCTACATTACCCTCTGCAAGAGGCACTGATGACCAAAAATGCAACCTGTAATCCCAGGGTGGTCAAATATCCTTGGCTTAAGTAATCTGTAGAGTCAACAGACTTTCTAACAACTGTTGTTGTGAAATACAGTGTTCACACCAT
The DNA here is from genome assembly GCF_000747805.2 of Chaetura pelagica. Lineage (NCBI taxonomy): Eukaryota > Metazoa > Chordata > Aves > Apodiformes > Apodidae > Chaetura > Chaetura pelagica. The sequence goes on along the minus strand of NW_009952574.1, from coordinate 2,176,231 downwards.
AAGAAAGTTGGTCTTTTTACAGATTTTGAAAATCTTTACCATGTAAGGAGTCATTGCCATAGAATCTCAGCTATTACTCCACATATTTTAAAGAGTTGCAGCAAAAACATGGGATGAAGAAGTACCTCTCATTTCTGTGCAAGTTCATTCACCAGTCAGATGTACTAATTCATTTAAAGGACCAGATGTAGCATTCGTGTAATCAGGTACAATATGCTACAGTTAAGCAACATAAAGAAATATGCTAAAAAATAAGCCAGAATGTTTGCTGTGAAGACCACTGGTCCATACCACATAGGGCATCACTACCTATCAAGAAATCCTTTGTTAAGGTTCCTGTAGTCAGCCCCTAGCACAGCCATGTTCCCATACAGGAGGCAGCACACTACTTTCAGATCATTTGTACAGATTCTCTGCCATTGCTGTACACTCGCTTTTCAAAATTATAATTTCCATTCATTTTTCAGAATCTTGGCACTTGAAATATTACCTTTACTAGTCATATAAACTTAGTTATTATAGCATATTTGGCTTTAGTGGACATGTTGTAGACTGGAAGGCCCTTGAAGACCTGTAATTTGCTTCCTTACATAAATACATAATGTACAATCAGTTCAGTATAAATCTTGTAAGGCAAGATTCCTGCTTCACTGAAGCCAGTGACAAACTCTCACTAAATGTAAGTTTTCTCCAGTTTATCTGGTTCAGAAATTACGTCAAATGCTTAATAAGACTGAATATTGTGCCAAAGGAGTTTTGCTGAGGTAGACTACAGTTCAGAAGGCTTTTATTGGTCCCAGAACACTTTCCTGCTGCTGGTCAACTACCTGCTTACCACTTACTGTTATTTTAAAAGAGAAGCTGTAAAAATTGGCCAGAATCCTGTGTTTGTCATTCAGATGTAGATGCACAGCAGCGTGTAGGCTGCAAAGCAGTCTTGAAGTATGTTCTTGCTTGGCACTTTTTAGGCTATAGTTTGTATTTCAATAGATGCATTGTGTTCTGAAGTAGCTATAGGAGGGAAAGAAGAAATCCCTTTGATTTCTCTTTCCCCCCAGTATTACTCTTATTCATTGGTCCTTACTGGTGAATAACTACTTTCTTAAAATGGAAACAGATTACAAAATCAAATCCATGAGCACTCAGGCCAAATTCTGCTTTCACTAACACCCGTATAAATCCAGAGGCACTCAAATGGATTACAGGTTTACACTGGTGTAACTGAAAGCAGAATTTTGCCCTCGGTCTTTAACAACTCATTAGGGATAAATAGCCTTTTAGCTAATGAAAATGTAGCATTTTTGTTAACAGCTTCATAATGATATAAACCAAGTGCTACATTGCCTTGATAATTGGAAAATTTACTTGTCTTTTTCCTTTGGTAAACATGGGCACTGTTGTAGTTGTTCCATAGTGAAGTAATTGAGCCAGAAAATCCAGACACCCAAAACATGCTCATAGCATTCAAGGATAAGCAAATTCAAATATAAACAACTAAGACCTACTTAAAAGGGGCTCAAACCAGAACTTTAAAAATAAGATAGTGTTGAGTTCCCCAGTGCCAAACAGGGCCATAGGCTTTTGCAGGTGATTTTTCAGTAACTCTTCCCTTACCCCACATGAAATTCTGTTCAGTGTCAGCAAATGTGTTGTGAACCTTGAAAAGTGATCAGCCATGTCAAGAGTGTGAGTGTCAAGTTGGGTGCAAGCTTTTGACTTTTTCCGAATCCTTAGTTTGATTCAGCCTTGACAGGTTCTATAGGGAAACAGCCTTTCCCTTCCCACATACAGTAGGAAGTTTTTCCAGTTTGGCCTCAGACATGTCCTGTGGGGTTCCTCAGCTCTGAATATCTGTCCTATGAGGTTTCTCAATGGCAATGCCAATATTTGAGGCTGTGTATTTTGTTTGCTTGGCTCTGGGTTTGAAGTCTTCCATTTTCCCGATTCCTCCTTCCTGTGAAATATGTACATTTGTCTGTATGCCCATAGGAGTAGGTGAGTGTGTGGTTACATTAATTACCTTAAAAGCAGTTTTAAACCAACTGTAATGGCAGTAGAACTGATGTTAAAATGCTGAAGATATTTCCATGGGTTTTCAGTCTTTCTAAGTTTCATTTTCTCTTTATTGCTGTACTATTAGGTATGGAGACAGACAACTCAAAAAGCAGAACAGTGATTTTGTTGTCCATTTCTCAAAATCTCCTTGTTAGGTTAAAGTCGAACATTTCTGGTTTCTATTGTATTTGTAAAGGCAATAGTAATAAATATTGACAAAGCTGAACAGCCTCTGGGAAAGAGCAGCCTAGAATTGATGTGCAAACATGCTTTAAAAAGTATCTACAGACAACACTGCTGTATTAAAATAACAATCTAAATGAGAGTACTTGCTTGAATCCTACTTGTTTTGCCTCCCTTTACATTGAGGAATAATGATGGATCTTGTGCTAGTTTTGAATGAAAATATCAATTGGGGAGTGGATTTACATAATAAAATTAATAGAGCATGGAAAGCTTTCAGCTTTGCTTTCTGATTTTCCTCTGTGTGTCACACAAGTTATATTTTAAAAGACAGGTGATTGCAAGTTTGTTTAGGAAAATAAATCCTCTGGGCTGCATGTAAGAGATCTTTACATATGTCAACTGGCCCAACTCACAAAACAATTGGGTTCCTCCTTTTCTCTTCTTATAAGGAAATGCTGTAATTGTACAGGGTGCCACACATGGGGCAAAATGTCATCATTTGCCCCCTTTTTCATGTTCACCCCATGGAGAGTTGCCCTTCTTAGTTATACTCTCTGGAGTGTGATGAGAAAGGGACAAGTGTTAGAGTTGAAGGACCTAGGTCTGGAAAGCCCTGCTTTCTTGTGGATCATAAGGGGCATGTCAACTAGCTCCAGATTCATTACTTCCTCTCAGAACTTCAACTGTCCATCTTCACAGTCAGCAATAATAGTTGATTAGTTGTTTTTTTTAGTTTGTTTTTTTTTTCAGTTTGTTTTTTTTTCCTACTTTAGAAGATCTTGATGCCCAGAAATCTGTGGCTGTCCATAAAGTGGGAAGGATTGAGCCAACCAGCTGAGCAGTGAACTGACTAAGCCTCAGGAGAGAAAGACCAAGGGAAAAGGGCAAGGAGAAGGGTGTTTTCGACTTCTGAGCTGTTGGTTTGTCACACACAGGCCCCTCCATTTATTCCTCTCTGCATCACAGTCCTCCTTCTGGAGAAAGCTGTAAAAGCTGTAGCCAAAGTCTAACTTACATTCAGGCCTGATGGCTGGTTTAGACCCTTTTTGCATTATCCTCTACTGCTGCCATGTTTGGATTGCTGTTGACTTGCTGCCAGTCGTTTGTTTCTGACTCTCCCGACAGGAATATTAGGTGAGCTTTCTGCACTCCTTTGAGACTGAGCCTCTCTGGTCAGCAGTCAATTCACTGTCTGCTTTATGAACCCTCTCCTAAGGCTTCTAAGAATTCAGTCTGAGCTAAGACTGAAGAGGAATTTACTAATTTTGAGGTAGGGACAAGTTCACAAATAGCTACTAATTGAAACTTCACGGTGCCCTAAGGGTGATGAGTCAAAGAAGGTTCAGGTTAAAAAAAATACAGTTTCAGAGTCTGGAAAAGTGAAAAAGTGCTTTCCTAGACTCTAGTCTCTTTAGTGATAAATCAGACAGGCAATTTCTGGTTGGCTTCCATTGTTTCCAGTCATGTCAATAAGGGACTACTTAATACTCTTGTTTCCTTATTTTTAGATATAAATTCCATTTCATAACAACAATAGTACTTTCCAGGCAGCTCATTTGAGGATGATTACTCTACTTCATAGGTAGTAAAATTCACTTGGTCTCATTATGCAATTCAAGGTGTGTGAAGCAGACAATTGCCTATAAACACGCTGCCTGATGGGTGTTAATGCTTCATTATATTTACTGTTTTCTTTTCATGCCTTCAGGTAGCATGTCAAACTTTTTCCTCAGGAATGAAATTTGGAAAATCTTTTGCTTTCTCTTGGCAGAGCAGTCTTTCTAGTCTGGCAGTTAATGTGCCTGAGATATTCTCTAAAAATTGAAGGAATACCCTCATCTTTACATTTTGGCTAGAGGTTTTACAGTGTAAGAAAAATATCTGATTTGTTGTTTATGTGAGAGAGTATCTTTACAGAAATGCATAATTTATGCCAAAGTACTTTAACTTGTATGCTTAAATTAGTCACCTAACTCTGCTTAATTTCCCAAATAATGTCTCAGTTTACATCAGCACTTAAGCATGTGCTGAAGGGTGTTCTTGAAAAGACAAGTCATTTTGCAGTTGTTCATAAGTGAGGTGATTATAAAGTTCTTGAGTACATCAGCCCTTTAGAAGCTAGAGATGCTCAGCTGAAAAAAAGAGTCCACTGCTTATCTGGCTGGGTATGAATTTAGATGTCTGGATTAATGCATCCATGGCTGAACATTTTGGCCATCATATTGTCAGTGCTTACCAGTGACAGTTTTAATTATTATAATTATTAATAAAGAAAACTGAACACTTGACTGCTTCTTCCCCACTCCACAGTCATTATCAAGAGGTTCATTGTGTCTGTACTTACTGGAAAATGGAAAGGTTGCCCTAGTAGAAGAAAATAAAAAACCTCATACATTTTTTTCCTGTTGAGAAGGTTCACCTCATCCTGTGTGGCTTTTGTGAAAATATTAGTAATAAGAATGCAAAAGTTGCTGGCTACCTGTTTTGACTTTCTGCAACATAGAACATTTACAACAAGTATTTAAGCAAACTGAGTCAGACTTATAGAGGAGGTTCATATCATGACAGACTCAGTGGTTTTGACATTCTGTGGTCAGGACCTTCCATCCAGAAGGCAGGTACTGTCACTAGGAACATTGTGTAACCCCGAGATATCCTCTGTTAATTTCTATGAGCTGAAATCTTAGGCTTTTATATCACTTACACCTTATAATTTTGTATCTTAATATATATGATGTAACATATTTTGTAACAGTAATATGATGACTGGTGTTCACGGAGTGCTGTGTTCTTTGGGTGTGCAGGGCTAGGAAGGATTTTCTGAATCCTGGAGTCCTGCCTGCTGCTGGCTTTGGCAAACGTGCTACAATCCCATTCACAAACAGTTAGGCTGTCTTGCCTCCATTGGAAGTCTTCCAGAATCTTGGGCATGTCAGGATTAGAAATTTTGCTGGTGGCTGATTTATACCAATAGGTTCTGGGCTGGTTACACCCTTTCATCTCAAGCTTGCTGGTAATGCCCTTTCGCTTCATGCTTCCTGCTTGAGGTATTTTGTCTACCTGAGGAATTCAGAAAAATCATTTGTGTCATTTTGACTATTTTATAAAGAGCTTTTGGATCTATCCTCATAGTCAATCTATTTAACCTGTCTACCTCTTCTCCTCAGCTATGATCTGTGGTCATCTGAACCACCCCTTGCCCCTTTTCTTCATCTGATCCTTTCCAGCAGAACTTTTTTCTGAGACGAATCGTATAATCTAAACCTCATCTGGTCACTTTCTACTGAAGCTTAAATAATTGAAATGTCAATAACATACCATTTAAAATCTATTCTACTTAATCTCCCAGAGTGGTGTGTTGGCAGATTGTGAATGTCACACTGCTGATGAGCAAAGGACTTGGATAACTATGAGCTTCTAATCAAGAAATTCATCTAAAATTGTCTATCTGCGTAAGAAATGCTGGCACAGAAGGGTGAAGTACTCACTAAAAGCAGTTGGGTCTAAAGTGATTACTAAAGCAATTCAGGGCATCAGGGACTACAGAATATAGGTCTCTGCAATGATTCAGCCCTCCTAAGTGTCTGATTCTTCCCTGCTGCAGTGCTCCCTAACTGAGGCAGTGTTGCAGCAGCATCCTCTGGTTGATGTTCACTGACTTGACTTCAGGAGCACCAGGGACACCCAAGACTTACCCCACTAGCTGAAAATTTACCATCCAGATTGGGCTGTTTTTAATTTTACTCTCCCAGTTCTGTGCTAGACCTCTCAATGAACCTTTAGAGTAACAAGTCTTGAAGCTGTGGATGTTCACACATCTCAGAATTATTGTCTCAAGTTATCTGCAAATTCAGGTGGACACCACTGTATCAGTTGCACTCAGGATGTTATTTTCAGATGTAAAAGATACTAGATTCCAGGCAGACATTTAGTAATGCTGTTCTAGGATTTTAACAGTAGTGATTCAAATAATGACTAGGATAACAGATTATTCTAAGCATTTGAACTGCACATCAGCATGTAATTGAGAATTTATTAATAATGCTTAGAACTTACACATTGCATTTCAAAGAGACTTAGAGACAGTAGGTAATTAACAGCCTGATGCCACAGATCTGTCTATAAACTACAGTTCATGTCACAGACCTTATTTCTTGTGAAGTACAGTTAGGATGGCTGAGATCTAAAGCACGACTTTGCAGAAGTTCTCAGATGTCTCTGGGGGTAAATAGAAGGCTTTGGGTCTGGCCTTATGAGAGCTGGAGCAGGGCACCCAAGCTTCAAGTCCTTATTCTCTCTCTCTGGCCAAGAAGCCAAGGAAATGTTTCTTAGTAGTTTTTCTGTTTTTGAGTGATTCCTGGTGTAAGCAATTTATTCCCTGCTGCCTGAAGAGGGGCAAGCTCCTACCACAAGAGCCTACAAAACCCAGCAGGAAGCAGTGGAGTTGCTACTTGGCCTGCTGAGAAGTGGGTATGAGTGATGATGGCATGAGGGAGAGTGTCCATCATGTGAGCCAAGATTAGTACGCTCTTGTGGAGTTCAGATTATCCAGACCAAGGAGGGGCACTGTCAGTCCCAGAAGGTGGGGTGGTTCAAGCAGGGTGTGGTAGAAAGGTACCTTATTCCCAGAGTTAGAATCTTTCCTGGATTTGTCAGCAAAATAGCCTCAGTCAGTATGTGGAAGACAGATGTCTCCTGATACTTATGAGCACCTGGCATCAGTAGTTTGCAGTCAAAGGATCAGAGATTCAGGCCTAGTAAATTAGTGCAGTTTATGATTTTACCAATTGTTTTAGGATCTACGTGTCAGAGGTTAAATCCTGCCAGCATAATTCATAGGCTTTCTGGTGACCTTGACATCTGAATGTGTATTATCCTTTCCATGCTTCAAAATTTACTTTGATCACTCCCCTTACTGAATACTCTTTGGAGTTACTTGGTCTAAATATTCACATTCAAAGGTAAGGTAGATAATCTCCAAAAATCACACAGGAAAACTATAGAAGAGTAAGGAATGGAAACCTGGAGTCTTTGCTTAGCAGCAAGATTCACTTTATCCCATTCCTTAAAATATTTAAATAACTAAACCAAGTCAACTTTCTAGCTGTTCATGGAAAAGCATTCTAAACCACAGGATAGATTTGTAGTTTGCAGGTACCTTAGAGTCTCATATATGGGATAAAAAGTCTAAAAATGTTAGGAAATGGCTTTGCACACTTGATTTCTTAAGTGCAGAAGGAAATGTCATTCTTGCAGGCTCATGCTTTTTCATCTGATTATTGCTAATGCAAATTGCCAGCAGGGAATGCATAAATCTGCACTACAGTTCTTGAAACTGGTGCAAACAGTAAATTTATTTTGCAAATATATCTATCAGCTTCATTCCTGTAATGCATAATACTACTTTCTTACTGAAAGACTTTATAGATATTGGGTTGTCACAGATGGAAGATCAAAATGTTTTTTTCTTAAAAATGGTGCAGCCATTTTTCTTTTTGCTGGGTTCTCATTGTGTGTGTAGAATAACATAATTGAATTTCTGTACACAGTTTTGGAAGATGGAAGTTGAACTAGGGGGAAAAGTTTCACTCCTGAGCAGAGAGAGTAAAGAAAAAGCACTCAGCAAAAACATTTAATAATGGATCATTTTACTCCTCTCCTGTAGAAAGACACAATTAGAAGAGAACATAATGTGGGGGAAGTGAAAAGAAAAAAACACTATAGAATTATTGAGCTGAACAATATCCTCTCTTGCATTTCAGAGGGAGGATTGCAGAGAGGTTGACATTTTAATATTTTCTAAATTACTCTGCAACGTGTTTTCTGATGAATCTAATCTGGTGCATCTTCTGAATTGATATTTCATCCAAGAATGTTTGGGCAAATATGTTATTAAGTGGGTAATTTAGGTTTAGCAAGTTTTATATTTCAGTACATTTAAAAAAAGGCAGTCTAATTTCCAGAGTTGAAGGAATATGGCTCATTATTTCCTGTGCATAGAGGTAAATTGTTTTACTAGCAAAACTCTGTATTGATTTTCATTCTACATCTCAATATTGAACGTTGTTTACACTAAAAGATGTGAGAGGGAGACTGGGTGCTTAGGAGGCAGCAGATACATTAAAAGAGTTTTCTGATTGTGGGACTAACATTCATATGGTACTGGTATCTCTGACAGTGGCTCACAGTTGTGGTTATTTGAAAGCAGATAACAAATTAAATACAATTATTTGTCTCAAATGTTTTTGATAATTTTCAGTAACTAATAAAACCTCCAGCTCTTAAGGTTTCACCTGGAGCTCTTACATTTGGTCACCTGAGCCATGTTTTCTGGGCACCTTAAAAGGGGCCTCAGAACAAAAGTGAATTGCATAAATACTGCTCATTTCTACACTTCTAATGACTTTGATGAAGAGAAGAAATCTCTCCTCAAAAGTAATTCAACTAGCAATATTCATCCCTCATTCATTACAATAAGCTACCAGGTGACCTTCAACAGATCACCCATCATGTCATCTCGTGGTCAGTATTGTTTTGCAATATTTCTGGTAGTAGCAGCCTATTTTGTAATCTTGAGGAGCCTATTTGAACCTGTGAGCAAGCTGCATGGTTGCTGGAAAGTATAAGAAAATGGATAAATACTTCTCTTCTTCCTGGTAAGTTAGAAGTGTTGATGTAAGTAATAATGAAGTTCAAGTCATAATGAATGTTGGAGTCTGTTGCTTTTTGACTGAAATTTAAAATAAGCTATGTCTGCTAGAATATAGACTGACTTATTTTTTTATAAATCACAAGTTGAATATTAATTTGTAAACATCCCTTTGCATATATTCAGAAAATTTCCTTATAAACAACAGATGTAATTCATCACCATTACAATCTAACCAGCTTTATTCGAAAATAAAGTTTCAAATCTAGGTTTCAAGTCATTCTCTGCAGAAATAACTTTGGCCTTTGCAACTTGCTGTTAGCAATCAACACTGCCCTTCAAGTGTTGATACTGACACAAGAGGTAGAAACATTCTATTTGCTTTATCTTCCAACACATTAAGTTACTTGGCACTTGACAAACTACTGTGATTTGGTTCTTTGGGACAGCTGCTGAAATGATCTGGTCAGAAAGGAAGTGGCCATTGTCTTTTGGATAAACAGGGCATTTTTTATAGGCATTGGCTCAGTGGTTTTTGGTTTATCAGTGGCTGGTAGCTGAATCTAGGACTGGATAAGTGATAGGCTATGTAATAACTGATTTAGAGTTATCAACATAGCACAAATTTTCAAAGGCCTGTTTGTACAGTGTTTACTTGCCTTTTCTACATTTGATGGAAGAGAAGTAGGGATTTATGAGGCCTTGGAAAAAAGAACAGGCTGAAGGATTTTCTCCAACAGTGGACTGAGCTCAGTACCATGTAGTATCAGGTTTTGTGTACCCAGAGTCAAACACATTTCCCATTACAAAGCAATCAGTCATTTAATTACTGATGAAACAAAGCCGAGAGCTCTTAGATGTATCCACAGCATATTAATCCTTTCTTCTGTCCATTCACTCTTTTGACTTTGAGCCAGACATACTGTATGTCTTCTGCATCTGATGCATGGCCTTTATTTATATTGTAGTCCTAACACTGTTAATCTGCTCAATAATTTATAAGACAGCTGACCTCAACATTAGGTGAGCTATTGAACAAACATCAGGGAGTGTTAAATTCAGTTTAGGCACTGTAGCCTGAAAACCTCTCAGAGTCCAGAGACTCCACTAAGTGCACAAAATGCATGGAAAGGATAGGCATACCTGGGCTTCTGCACATCCTTGTCTTCTGTCATTACCCAGCTGATAAATATTTAAATCACAGTCTTAGGTGGGTGGGCCACTTTTGTCCTGTTGTCTCCTCTTTCACTTCTGTAGCTAAAGGTATAATCTTTGCACACAAACCCTGTTTAAGTACTCTGTTACTAAGGAAACAAACTTGTCAAGCATGGACCATGTGGGAATAATGGTGATTTATTTAGAAAAGGAAAGGTTTGTCATTTTAAGCTCACTACTACAAAATTGCTTTTTGATTACCTTCAAGCTTATTGCATTGTCTTGTCACAATAAACTATGGGAACAAGTGGAAAGGTTAATAATTGTGGGCTTTGTTCTTGTCAGTTATTCTGCAAAAGATCATACAGGAGACCTGCACCCTTAGCTCAAAAGGAACAGATTTCAGTAGGACTGGAGCAGGATCCTGGACTCCATTTTTTTCTTGTTGTTATCTATTTATTTCCCAGCTGCCTTCAAAGGCAGCATGGCTGATATGTGTAGGATTGCAGAGTGGCTACAAGGATGGACTTTGTGATGCACTGCTAAGGGTAGGTGAGGTTGTTTACACGTATTTTTTTCAGAGTGAGGGTATGAGAGTGATCTGAGCAGGCTGGGAGAAAGACCAGGAGACTGGAGAGTGATTTGTAAAGTCTAAACTGTAATTACTTTTCTGAGCCGCAGTGCTGAAGGTTTCTTGTTTGTTAGAAGACATCAGGGTTTTGTTTTATTTTGTTTTGTTTTGTTTTAATTTTTTCAGGACATTTTATCTTTTTCATTTAGATCCCAATAATCAGATGGGAAAAAATTCTAAATAACTTCAGTGTGCTTTGAGCCAGGGTAAATTAAATCAATTTTCGCCTGAGGAAACTGGGTCGCTTTCTTGCCCAGGTGTGTACTGGGCACACAGGAAGTTCTGCTCCACTGGGAGCTGCCTAAAGAGTTAAATTATTTGAAGAACAAGAGAGAGAGAGGTTCAAATTGTTGTTGAGTTTTGGGGTACTTTAAGGAACAATTGGCATTAACAAGTCACCCTAAAGGCTTCTGTCTTTTCGCATGATAACAAAAATACAGCATGATGGAAAGTTTTTATAGTGGCAGTTTATTAAAGCATAAGGGTTTTTTATGGTAAAGTTTTGAGGAGAAACCCAAAGCTGTTAATATAGAGTGCTTTTGAGAATGAATAGGCTTTTGGGTTTTTTAGAGTGAAGTGATGAATCCTCTTGAAATTTTTATTCAAGTAACTAAGAATATTTGATATTGAAATGAAATGTTTCACAGGGCTGAAAGGGAATTTATTTTCATATATAATTCATATTTTGACTTTCTATTCTTATCTGAATTGGCAAAACTAAAAAATCTTGAAGTATTTCCCAACAGAGGAAAAATATTTCCTACATACTTCTTGGACATCTCACTACTTTCTGTCAGTAACAGCAGTTTTTCCTGCTTTCCAGAAAACCCTGAAGGCTGATTGGAAAGGGAAAAAAAAATCCTTACTAATATCCATCTACAGCCTTTTCCCATGTGACATTATTTGCCTCACATTTTTCTAGAAAATTAATAATACAGTAGTAAAGGATGCAACATAAAGTATTTATGGCAAATTAAAACTCATCTCCAGGAGAATTTACATAATAGGGACACGGGCCACACTTGTTCTGTTCTTCACAGGAGTGAACTTTTGAGGAATTATTTATTAGTCTAAGTTATTTTCATTAGCTACAAATCAGAGTAAAGAATAAATTAATCACACCATAACAGGAGCTGTATGTTGTAATTATGACCAATTTGGTATTATTTGCAGCATTAGAGTCAGGTTGGGTAATGCTTATGCTTAATTAGTAAGTTCATGCCATTGTCTTGTGGAATCTATATTGAGACATTATATTGAAGCTATGTAATTGGATGCATTGAGATTTGGTCAGTAGTTTTTCTGTCAGACATTAGCATATCTCTCTCTTGTACTTTCTGAAGGACTAGAAGTATTCTAGGATGTTCTGTAGTTATATCAGCTGCCCTGTTCTGCACCCCTTCTTTACCTCAGGATCCAGATTTCTAAAAGAGGGCTTAAAATATGATAATTTGACTCAATCTTTTGAATTTCTGTATGTCTCAGACACCAGACTCCAGATTAAAGCCCCTGAGTGATGGAATTTTTTGCTACTTGGGAACTGTTCTGAGACAGAGAAACAGATGAATTTTTGACTCGATGAATAATGGAAGTTTGAGGTTTCCCTTGAACAGAAGAAAGGAAAAAGGAGTTAAAAACAATTGTCAGTTTAGCCAAATGATTTGCATTTCTTAAACTGAAACATAGAATAATTTGTTTATTTGTTTTTGAAATACAGTTTTAAAATTAAAATTAAAAAATGTCATTTTGATGAGGATAATTAGTACAATTTAGGATTTAATCCTGGACCTTGGTGGCTGTGATCTCCTTGCGTTATGAGAAGAATGACAGAGGCAAAAGGGATGTGGGGGCTCAGGAGTTAGCCTCTGTTTCCTGTTGCTTCCCACTGTCGCTGAATACCAACGCATTTCTTATTTCCATATTTTGAACAGTATCATTGAAAGCTGATAACAGGAGTAACAGGCTGTCGTGCTACCAAAGCTTGTCCCAATGCCACAGCCTTTCTCTCTGGCCACACACTCCCATTGCCAGCATGAATCAGCTTCCTAGCTCCAGCACTTGCACTTTTTCAAAGGCCTTTTACTAAACAAACAGGGAGAAAACACATCCTCTGTCCTCTCAAGAAGTAGCTAAAATAATTCTCCTGGGACTGGGAAGCTGTCTTCAGAAATCTTGCTGTTACATGGAAATTCTTCTGTGGTGCTTCTCCTTTCTTTCTGGAGGTAATACCTTCTTTCCTTTTTTTTTCCAGTTTTCAATGATGTGTGTCTGACTTTTCTTCCCAGCCATGGGCCAACAATGAAATCACTCTTTCACACTTTTTGGTCAGGCCTGGGTGTTTGAATGTGTGGCCACTTGATTCTAAACAAAGAGCTTTACCTGGAAACCTTAGAAAATAGAGTCTTCTGCTCCCAAAAAAAGGAATGTTACCATTCATTTGTTTGCCCTATATTCTCTCTAGATCTCACTGCATTTTCCACAGAGCTATCTCTGTGGCCTTTGGCCATGCTCCCACAGCCTGGGAAGAGCTGCTCAGGTGTAACATGAGCTTCCATTTCAGAAGAATTTCTAAGCAAAAGGCACTGTAGATTTTGTAGAGAGATACCAATGGATGGTTGAATCAGTAAATAACTTGTGGTTTTGTTTGTGGTTCAGTTTATTCTAAATGCTTTTGAATATATTTTTCTTTTGACATATAGATGTGGCAATCAAATGCTGAATCTTGTAACTTTGCTTTAAAATGCACTCACAGAGGTGATGGTAAGGAATAAAAAAGGTTTCACTGTCATGCTTGTGGGCTGTACTATAAAGCAGCCTTGCTACTGCAGCCAGCTATCAGTCTGCCTGCCCTTCAGTCTGCTCAATCAATACTTGTATAAATATCTTTTCCCAAGAGATGAACACAAGCCACTGCCTTATTCATTGCTGGAAGTAGTGCCAGCGAGCCATGACAGCAGGGTGAGGGCAGTGGCCTTCTGAAAGAGTCACCAAAGCAGGGTTTCTTGTACCATTTTTATATTTTCACTGAAGAACTCTTATTTTTGCACTCCCGTATGCCCCTTGGAAGAAGCATAGCATCTGCCTGCATTAAAACCCAAAGCACATTTCAATGCAAGAACAAAAAAAAGGATTAATGCTACTCACTTTGATGGAGGAAGAAACTCCTCTTTCTAATCTCCATTTTGTGACAGTGCAATTGATTTCTCTGCTGTGTGGCGTGGGGCTGGCACGGCTCCTGCATCCGCCTGCGTTGCCTACAGCTCCCACTGCTCTAATCTCTTCAGGTTACTTTGCAGCTTGATTGAGTCCTGCTGTGTGTGTGTTAGACCTCCTCAGCAGAGCTGTCACCTGTACATTTGATCACAGTTGCATTCCAACTGTCAGAAACACCCAACAAAGTCATGTCATGTAGGGAACAGACTTGTTTGGGTTCCTGTTGCTATAGCTACGATGTCTGGGAAAAAAAAAAGCTTTGGGAAACCCTGGCTGGAGTTTAGCAGGATGTGACATTGCTTAAAAGCGACTTCATTGTAAGGATTAAAGTAGATCTATGAACCCCCAGTGATCCCATCAGCTTTAGTCTGAGAGTCACTGTTGAAAGGGGAAAAATGTTCAAATCTGAGCATCGTGTAGGTTGCCCATATTTCATTGTAGGTATTACATTTAACTCACTGTGCTGTAAAGAATACAAGGAAAGGGTAACATTTTCTACTAAAAATTTCCTGCCTTATCCTTAATAGCACCTCTTTAATATGGGACCAAGGACATGTGCTGTTTTCAGACTTGTCATTAAGATCTTCATTCACCTTTCTGAGTTCCCTCTGGAGTCAGTGGAACAAAACAGTTATGTAGAAAAGTTCATCCCACTCATTTTGAGACTCTGAAGTGCTTTGGGGAGGACTCCATCCTCTCATCACTAAGTATAATGAAAGCCTAAAGAACACATTTGGACTTGATGCCATGCTGTAGTTAGACTAAAAATATTGGATAAGATAAACCCCCCATGATGTGTCCGTGCTAGTTGGCCAGTCAGCATTTTCATCCACGGGGATCAAACTCTACCCCATGCTGTTAGGTGCATGCCTTACTCAGAGGGGCAGCGTGTGGCCTGGCAACCTGCTTTTTAGTTTCCTCTCTGACAGCAATAATGCCGTTTGCACTCAACCAGTTTAGTTGGTTAAATAGTCAAGGATTGAGTTTTCTTCTGTAATTGGACATTTAAGTTCCTTGTCCGTGCAGTACAGTTCTGTGCTTGAACCTTGTACCATTTTAGGAGCTGATTCAACATTACACTGCATATAAAATCACAGGGAACAGAGGTGGAAGCAGCTGTGAAAGCCCTTTTTCTTGCTCCAAGAAAAGGCTGAGTGTACCTAGGTTTATCCAGATGCTATCAGCCAAGGAAGAAGTTAGAATACTATCACTCCTCAGGGTCTTGAATAACAACCATACAAAAGAGTTGTGACTGAATACCCATGGGAGGCTGGCTGGGAGCTCAGCTGGGCTCCATAGGACTAAAGCTTACCTTCTTCTTTAAAAACATCTGTTCTTTTCAAGTTTCACTGATTTTCAGGGCTGTAAATTACTTTTCAGGCTTTTCTAACATTCAGATTGTTACATGAAGACCAGAAATGATTTATTGAAGAATAAGAAAGTCCATCTTCATGGAGTAAGCCTCTGTAAATATCTTCCATGTAATTTCATAAAGGTAGATGGCATCATTTCAAATTTTGCTGCTCATGTGGCAGTAGGCCCAGCAGAGTGAACAAAAGGCAGGAGATAGGATGTCATACAAATAAATCCAATTAAATTTCTATATGTGAATTGGTTATATTTTATTTTCCCAGACATCAATCAGATTCTAGATAATCAAAACTTTGACTTGCTGCACTGTGTTCAGTTATTCTCAACAAGTTGTTTTGAGGGAGGCAGAGTGCACACGAGCTTATTTTGTAACTCATTATGTTTTTCTCCCAAGCTAAGCTGTAGTAAATTGAAAAGTTAGATGTTGCTGAAAGGCATCTGCTGGGATTGTTCATCCCTCAGCACACCATTGCAGCTGCCATTTGGGGGACACCTGGGTGCTTCAGAAGCAGCAACAATACAGTTCATGTTAGGTTTGAATGTTTTGTAGCTTAGATATCTAATATTTTTAAGTGGGAGTAGCAAGAGTTATCGGGGGGGGGGGGGGGGGGGGGGGGGCGACA
>NW_009952574.1:2106674-2160254 GCF_000747805.2 Chaetura pelagica | reverse complement strand
GGGGGGGTAGGGGGGGTGGGTGTGAGAAACACCAAGATAATCTGGGCTTTGCTGTTGCTTGTTTTCTTTTAGTATTTTGATACTTTGCATCAAGAGACTTTGTTTTTAGGAACCATATTTTTGCTTTCTCCCTTAAGGTGCAAGTTTAATTCTGCTTTAGGTAAGAGAGTTACCTTGGAGCTGAAATTAGAACCTTTTTTGGTTCTAACCTAGTGTGTGTGGTGGGAGGAGGGAAGGAGGGCAGGGGCTAGGAGGATTAGTAGGGCTGGAAATGGAGCAGCTCTGACATATAGTTCTAAATCATGTGTTACGATCTGAATGGACAGATCATAAAGATCTTAATTTCCAGATGGGTTCATATGGTGTCTTTTGTGATGACTCAGCTGATTAACAGGATCACAGAGATTGATACCAATCTGACTGCAATTTCATGAATAATTTTCCTGAGAATTTTAACCCTATTGCTGCTGAAGGTCAGTCTTGATTTTAATGCAACTTAGAGTTTGCAATAAATCTTGAAATGGCCAATTTCTACTTCATAAGCCTCACATTTTTCTTATCTCCTCTGTCTCTCCTTGCCTACAATATCAGCCTATTCTAAGTGGTACCATTTTTCTTGGAAAATACACAGGCCACTCTCATTTTGGAAATCAACTCTTTTTATGGTATTTTAATGTGTTCCCTCTACTTCTCTTCTTCGAGCACTGAGAAAAAGTCGTTCACCATTTTATGACAAAGCAGTGAGCATTTCCTGTATGGTAAGTGAAGTCAGCACATAAATAACCAGAGCCTCATTAGTGTGTATTGTCAACTGTCAGTGGCTGACAGTTGCAGCTTTGTATATTATAATCTACTTTATTCAGTAAGGGTAAGTTAGGATGCAAGGGCTATTCCCTGTGCTGCTTAAAAAGTTCCAGGACATCTTTAGCTTCCAGCTGGAAGAACCACCAGAGACTAGCAGGAGGAATCCTAGTTTAAACACCTCATTTGAAGGTCAGAACCTCTACCAGTGTAGCAGAAGTACATTGCAGTGTCAGCATTGGTTACGAGCCCAGAGCCTAATGTAGGGCTCAAAACCATGACCTTCTACACCAGAGGCAAGAATGTTACCAACTGAGCCCATCTGACATTAATTAAACCCTCATTAAAAAGGAGGGCTTTTTTTCCTGGTTTGAAATGCTATTTCCTCTGCAAGGTTTTATCATGCATATTTTATTACGAATTTAGCATGTGGACTATAGACCTTATTCTGATCTTTTGGAATCACTGGATGTGACATATGTTTCATGCAGATGGGAAACAGAAAAGAGAGGACAAATATACATATTCATTTGGTCTAGTCTGTAAGGTAGGTGGCTATGTTAGGACATTCAGGAAGCAGCTTAAAGGGTGAAGCTTATTGTCTATTACCACATACTGATGTGGGGAAATATTCCATGTAGTACTAATGGGGCATGAAAACACAAACTCTGTAAGATTTAAGCTATGTGTGGGTCCTCAGGATTGTCCAGGGTTTAAATACCACCTGACAATGGAATCTGGGAGAAGTCCCAAGGCCTTTCTTCTTATTCTCATGAGCTCCTCTGGGAAGCATACTTACTCCCAAGCCTGTTTTACCTGCAGTATAACACTCATTTTCCTTTAAACCAACAAAGACTTACAGTAAGTAAAGCAGCAAGACAGAGTTCAATGTTAACAGTGTCTTCATTTCAAACAATATCTAAATGATTTATCAGTATTACTGAGACTTTTTCCAATCTGGTGCTCCAGGGGTTGGCAGTGTCTGACTGTTTGGATACTGTCTAAGAGCTTAGATGTCTGAGCTAGTCTTAGTGTTGCCATTTATTTTGAATTTAATCCAGTTTCCCCATCGGTAAGAAAGAGGGAAAGGTCTTGAAACAACCTCATAGCCACATGCTGCTTCACATCTTTCAGTGCTAACCATGGTAATTCAGAATTGAAATGAGGCCCAACTGAGCACCCTTCCCTCCTGCTTTGGCACTAAGTTAGAGGTCAGTAGTTACAGAACATTCACTTTCTCTAGAAAGTACCTACCAGAACTACAAAAGCCCTAAATAAATACAAAAATTAATTTTGCCATATCTGATAATACTTCTTTTAACACACTGACCTCATCAATCTGTCTTTCTTTTTTCTCCTATTGTTTTTTATATTTGTCCCTTCTAATCACAGCTTTTCAGTTTCAGATACTTCTATATTTTCCTCCATTTTAATGGCACACTTTCAGTTCTTCCTTTTCAGTAAGCAATTTAGACCCAAACCTCCCCTCCTGCCTCTTTTTCCGAGAAGACAAGATTCATCACTCAGGATTTCTTGACCCTCCGAGAAAAGCAGCTGATCTTTCTTCCCAGCTCTGTGGGAATCCCTAATGCCAAGAAAACACTTCACTAGGAAATCAATATAAATAAAAAGCAGTGAAATGTCTTTGTTGTGAAGCAGCCTCTTTGCATTGCTCATGAGCTCATGCAGAGGGCACCTCCCGATCGCCAGCCTAACTGAGCAAGTAGCAACACCATCGATTCAGAGTCCATCTGACTTCACATCCTCTCCTGCACATCGATTCAGCCTCATTCCCCTTCTCAGCTTGTCCCCTTTGGTCAATTGATTATTCATCAATATTACTCAGCAAAGGCAGCTACAATTAAACAGACATTAGATGACTTCCCCTCACGTTTAATAACACTGAGCTCAATCAGACACCTAACACTGGGCCTTCCTCAAAACTTTTTACCAAATATCCAGTTGAAATACTGCAAATTTGCTAGAGCAATTGATCACTGAGAGGAAGAAACAAAGACTCAGACCATGGAATTTCCAGATCATTAATCCATAGGTTAGGTTTCTGTCCAGAGCAGCATTTTAGTTCTTGGAATACCTTTTTACTTAATATTTTATTGTTACATAGTGTAGCAATGTCTAATACAATCACATATTAATCACATCATCAGGAGCCTCTTTTAGTTGCAAATGATGGTGTCAGCATACATGAAAGCATGTGTTTTAATATCAAAAGTCTATGCAGAAGTGACTTCAGCTCCTAAACACATACTTGGACTAGCTTCAAGCTACCTAGCCCTCTCCAATTAGCAACATGCATTAGTGGGAAAGTCAGCACCTGGTACAAAAGCCTGCTGAGAAACGGAATTTTTGCTGTGTTAAGCACTGACTCTTCATCATTTTGCACCTTCATGCCATTGACAGTTCATCTGTGAGCTGCCCTAGCTGAGATGTGCATGTATCTCAGAGCAGTCCAAAAGAAATGTCTTATAATGTAAATGACTACTTCATATAGAGACAGAAATGTATTGTATGAGACAGAGAGAGGAGAATATCCATGTGAAGGCTTAAAATCTGTTGGAGGGGTGTCTGTAAAGCAGTGGCATCAGCCCCAAAGCTGCTTTGTCCTGAACAGGGCAGCATTAGCTGGCATAGGCTCCCTGGATAACCTTGTTTCATTCTGTGGGCTTCCCCTAGGCCTTTATCAAGGTACTTCTCAAGTCTGATCAAGATTTAGTTGCCTTTCTTCCCCTCTGGGTATGAAGCACATGAGTTTCTGCAGCAGGAGATACTGATCAGTTCAGCCCCAGGTTGATCTAGTACTTTGTGAAGAGAGGCCCTTATCTTACATTTGCATAGATATAAATACAATATCTCAAGCCTTGGTTTTGCACTAATTCATGTGTAGATTATAAAATTACACTGAACTCCTACTCTCTGCTTGCTGTCAAATAGAGACACTTCACCTTTGCCTAGACACACAGATAGGTAAGGTGAGGGCAGTTGAAGAGGAGACCTGTTTGTCTCAGAATGTATTTGATCCCCTTGATGTTTCCACAGACTGTTGCAGGTACACAGTGCAATGCAAAACAGTAAAGCCACTACTCCTTGTAGATGCTGAAATTGTTCTTGTTTTGCTGAAGAGACAGTAGGGTTTGTCTGTTAAACTGTGTTGTCAATTGATACTAAAATTCTTGAATAAACTCAGAGAAACAGAAGGTAAAAAAGAGATTGAAGCAATAGTGACACTTGTCCTCACAGCCTGGTGAAACTTTGTTTTTTTTTGTGCGCATTCATCATCCAAAGACTCTGTTTTTATAAATTTCCTGCCTGGCAAGTTTTCCATCCATGGATTTTTAAGAGGGTTGAAGCCCTAGAACATATATTTAGTGCCTGCCGACAGGTCCCTAATTATGGCTTGATTAATAACAGCAGTGCCTGCACCTGTCTGTGCAGAACATCTTCATTCTGCTTTGTGACCCGTGCAAGATCTGGGAACATGCATAACGATGGCTGTGGAAGCACCCAGCTTTGTTTCCTTCCCTGCTGTTAGTTTTGTTTCTGTTCTGACCAGAACAAATGATTTCTGGTTTGCAATAATGGGGGCTCCTTACTTGGCTGGTGTTTCTGGAGAGGCTGGTACACACTTGGTAGCTTTTCTCAGGAATTGAAAAGGGCTAAAACCTGATTTCCCCTAGATATGGACAAAATGCCTTTGTCTTTTGAAAGCTGTTAAGTACACTGGGAAACCTCAGAGGTCTGGGATTGCTGCAGGCTTACAGGGATATGCAGAACCATAGCTTTGACTGGTTTTCCTTTTTGAGCAAATGCAGTAGATTTTCTTCCTTTTATTTTGGAAAAGTCTTAAAGAACCATTAAAGACAAACCAGGCCCTTTTCTAGGGTGCAGGATGGGGTAGTTTGCGTAGGACTCAGCTCAATGCCATGAAAAAAGAGAAGGAATTCATAGGGCACTTGAGGGGAACATGAGACTCCAAGGCATTTCCCACTGGGAAATACAAAGAGCACAGAGAATCCAGTGAACTGCCTGTGTTGGGAAGGGACTCAAAGGAGAGGTTAGAGAATAGTTTTCTGCAGAGAGTCCTTTTTTATTTTTCAGAGAAAGACTGAAAAATGAGAGACACTTGGAAGGGATCCAGACAGAACTGAGAAAAAAGTCTTTTTTGTACTATTGAGATGAAAAGGCCCAACTGAAACTACTTGTAGTGAGGAATGGGACCAAAACACATCAGCTTTCATCAAACAGGCTGAGGATTTGCTTTTCACTTTGGCAGCCAAAGAGGGAATCTGGAGGAAATACATTCAGTGTGGATCAAACCAAAGTAGATCTAACACTTTTCATCCTGAAATGAAAACCAGGAAGTTAATTAATATAATACAAAACCTTTGCTTTGACTCTGGGATTAAATGTTTTCTTTTCAGGATCTTGTAATTATAGCCGAAGAAATGAAAGGTCTGATTGACCAAACAGGAGGAGCTATGGTGTGTCCCTTTTATCCTACAATTTTGAGACCCAGTCCCTTGTCTGCAGGCTCCAAGAAATAAAGAGGCTGTCATTCTGTCTACCTTGCCTCACACTAGCAATCTGCTCTTGGAAAGGGGTGACCTGTGTGGCTTTTGTTGATGCTAATGTTCCCAGGGATGCTGCTGGAGCCCTTTTTTTGACTCAGATGCACCCTAAATATTTCCCCTCCCCTTTCCCATGCAAGAGTGCCATGACAGAACACTCATGTTGAAACACAAATTTGGAAGCACACATGGAATTACGCCAAGCACCTGCAGCTCTACAGCTAGAAAAGTCTCAGTGCATTGTTACCTTCATTTTGTGGGAGTGAAGAACAAACCTTGCAATAAAACTTACCCACTAGCACTACATTTGCTTCCAAACAACACAGGCTGTTGTACTTCAGGAAAGGATTTCTGGAGACAATAAATTGCTGCATCAAATAGACACTTAGAAAAACCCCAAAATTCTTTTGTTGTGGCTTTTCTATTTTGGACAAAGACACATTGTTATTTGCACAGAGAATGTGCTCTGTATAGCATGAGGCACAGATGTCAGGATTGCCCCAGCTGGCAAACTGAAGGGACAGAAAGGAATACAGGGGAGAAGGGAGGCTCTCTGTAGGCACACAACTAGGAAGTTGTTACAGTTGAAATCAATGAAACAATAGACAGAAGGAGCACTGAGTTCTGACTGATGGGCTAGAAGGGAAATGTCACGTATCTTAAACAACCTGGAGGGAGGCAGGAGGCTGTAGTTGTAGAAGAGTAAAGTTGTGAAGATAAGAAGAGCGTAGGCAGAGTTTGAGTTGATAGGACTGAAATAAAGGGTCAGATATTGTGGACTAGAGAGTTCACTAAACCTTGTCAGGTTGCATGTGAGAAGGAAGTGGCAGAAGAAGCAGGGAGGGAGGAGAAATTAAGAAAATAATAGAGAAAGACAGAAAGGGGGAGGGTGAAAGATATAAGAAATAAGGTGCTCAATTTTGTCCAAGTTGCCCTTGAGCTGGCAGGGGTGTTGGGCTGGCTGATGTGCTGAAGAGATTGATGTGTATGGGGTAGGGCTGGAAAGGCAGATTTGTGAGTCATCAGCCAAGAAGTGATAGTGGAACAGCAAGAGAGAGTCATGAGAAGAAGGAAGAGAAACAAGCCCAGTCCAGGTCCTGGGACATTTCCAAATAGGAAGAAAGAGCAACATCACCAGAAAAGTCAGCAGCAAGCCAGATGTTCACCAGAAAAGAAGTAGCAGGAGGGACTCAGAGTCTTGTTTAAAGTTCTTGCTGCTACACTGTTGGGCTGCAGCTCTGCTTTCTTGTAGGCTTTCAGCTCTGGTGCCTGAATGGGAGTGGTGGGGCTAGGACTCCTTCCATGTTCCTGCTTCACAAATGAGCAGCACAGGCAAGGGTCCTGTGAACTGGGCAAGGAATGGAGGAGACAGGGCTCTTGGATCCTAGAACTTGCTCCCAGATAGGTGATTTACTATGCTTGATTTGACTTTTGCTGGGTTTCAGACAAGTTTTTAAAAGTTTTAAGAGCTTAACCTATGAGGATTCTGTCCTACTAATGGGGACACTTCTCTATAACAAGAATCTTTCCACAGCACAGTGGCAGAATGTGGAGATTTGCACCTTGAGGATCACTTGAAATGACAAACAATTGTCATTTGTGAATAACAGATAATGGTATTGCTCTGATTCACTCCAGGAACCTGCTACACATGAATGTGCATAAACAACCACTGAATTTTTTAACATACCCATCTTTTAGCACAAAGTAGCACTCCTCTTTTGAAGGGAAAGATTTTAAGTGCCCCACTTGTATGACTAAGAAAATGTTGTTTTCAAGACATTTTAGGTAAAAGGAGGTAAAAGGCAAGTTTTCAGAAGCATTCTAGACTTCACAGATTTCACCAGAAAATGTACTCCCAGATTTTTTGTGGAAAGTGAAAAGTGGGGAAGGGAGCTTTTGAGGAATCTCATTGACAAGTCCTGATTTTGAGAAGTGCTGAGAGATGCAACTGCTCTGCATGCAGTCAGAGCAATGCAAGGAAATCCTGCAAGTGGAAACTAAATGGCTTAGAAGAGTGAAAAATCCCAGTAGACACCTCTGCATCTGTAGCTACCTAAATACCTTTTATCATCTGGCCCTAGGCAATAAATAAAATATTAGGCAGATGTAGTAGGTAATTTGATTTTGGCTACTAGACTGACAATGTGATTTCAAATCATACACTTTTTAGCTATTTTCAGTAGGTCTTATTTATTTGGCTTTCATTTTGAAGCTGCTGATTTTAGGCTGTTATTTTAAATCTCTCTTAGGTGGTGACTCTGTTTGCTTTTCAGACCATCTAATTTATAGCCTTTGTACTCTTATGCATGAATCTAGGCCAAGTTGCTGCCTCCTGTTTGCTTTCCAGTGTCTTGGAGCTTTACAGTAAGCAAAATGCAGTTTTGGTCTGCTGGGGTTGGGAACCTAAGGAGACCTTGAGACCTTCTTGTGGTTTTATTTTTTAAATTGGCTTGCATATATTTGGATGAGTCACCATCTAAGTGAATTGTCCACTACCCCAATACCTTATTTAGCCAAGCACAAATAAAATAAAATGTGTGTGGTGTTTTTTTTTGCCTGGATTGGAGCAGGGCTTGCTCTTGAGTGCCAGTGGAAAGCAAAGGTGGGTGCTGTCACATCAAGAAGAAGTTAAGGAGGGAGCAAATTTTACAGTTCTCTTGTGATTGTTGTTCAAAGGAGAATTCTCATGAAATGAGAATAAAAGTCTAATTGATGGCCTGATTCTCCATGGCTGTGCCTCCATCCTTTCCTTCTCTGCTTCTAATAAATGTTCTCTGAGTTCACCCCCACATATGCAAGAAAAATCCATGTGACCAGATAGGGAGACCTTTAAGAAAAGACCAATATTTGCATATCTATTATGGCTATACTCAGTGTTATACTTTTTTCATTAAAATTTCTATTTGGATAATATGTAAGGTCAATACTGTCACTGTTCTGGAAAATTCATTTATTTTTAAATTAAAGCTAAATGCTGCAAGTATGATTCCCCCCATGTCCCCACCTGCATGGATCCACTGAGCTTGGCAGAGTCAGTAAGTGAACGCGGAATTGGGCCAAATATGTTTTGAGTCGGGTTTCTGCTGTGTGGGAAAAAAAAAGCATGATCATGACATGAATTCTAATTTTCAAGGTAAAACACTTTTTAGAGATGCTCTGTGTTCCTGCTTTATGATATTCAAGGGATGGTTAATGTTTTAGCTGGGTGCCTACTGAGGTCCATTAGCTTTTACACGCCAGTTAAGGTTGTCAATTGCTGGGATTGAAAATATATGAAGAAATACTTAGGATTACTTAAAAGTACTTTTCTTCACTAAGGTTACTAGCTTTCAAACTTCAAGCAGCCATTTTCAAATAAACTTGCCTGTTGAGAAGGCTGAAGATGGGAGTTATTATCCCTGAAGAGAGGAAGAGGATAGCTGCTTTCCAAGTCAGGTGTCAAGAGGGTTTGCTGGTCGGTTTCTGAGCCATGAATATTTGTTAAAGCTTGTGCCTGGTCTGGTCTAAGTCTTCCTCGAGCCTGGGATCTTTTCTGTGATCAGTTGTTGTTTTCAAATATTGCTTAACAATTAAAATGGCACCTCATTTAGTTCTCAGAAATCAGGATAGGGGAAGAAATTATCTAGGACAGCCTCTATTGAGGTCACCTTTGAAGACTTGCAAAAATATATTAAAAGCAAAAGCTATTTTCAACATGCACAAAGGGAGAACGTGTATTAAGATGGATTTGTTTAATTTTAACATTTCTTGTGTAAAATCCTAGCTTTTTCAAAGTTTTATTTTGTTTACAGGAGACTTGAATGTGTCTGTTCAGTCCTACTGAAATCACAAATCAGTTTGTTAAAAGGTCGTGTTTCTAAAATAACTATCAACTGGTTACACTAAGTTTCACCCTTAAGGCAGCTGGCTTGAAAGCAATCAGATGGTGTCTGTTACCCTTTTCCAAAGTGGCACTGGTCTCTTATATGTCAGATGAGCTCAGTGGCTTTAATCCTTCTCCCAGATGTCCACAGCACAAAGAGCAGGATCTCAAGCAATAATCTTTATGCCAGTCTCCACAAGCAGAGCCAGAGCTACATTCACCCAGGGGAGCAAGAGGATTTCTTGTCAGCAAAGATTTTTCCTCCAGCAGAAAAGAAAGAAAATTTACATTAGTGCTTACAGTGCTTGGTCCTTTTTTTCAGTGCTATTTCCAAAAATTACTTTAATTTGCAGATGAAAGACTGGATGAAGTGGAAGTCCACATCTATGAAAAGTCTAAAAAACCCTTTTTTTTTCAACTCTAGGTACTCTTTACAGTTAATGAGAAAGAACTGGTTTATCCAGAGGAGAGAATTAGTGGCAGATGAATTTTTTTTCAGAGCCTGTGACAACTGTCTTCTAGACACCTAGATTTAGGGCATGTGAATCCCGTTGTAACCTGGCAGAAATCTTTGGCAGGGGAAAGACAAGAACTCAAGAATCCCAAATCCATAGCCTGATTGCTGGACCATTTCCCCTTGTTTAAAAAGCCAACAGGACAGTGCTTAAAGCAAGGTGTATGTTCTGCAACTTGAAAGGAGCCTAAAGTGGCAGAAACTTGAACACTGCCAGTTTTTTGGGGGCTGTAGGGAGCAGATACTGGTTTTCTTTACATGAGATTGTGCTGGACTTGAGCCTGAGCTATGATACTGGAGGAGGAGATGTTGGGAAAATTCAGATCTCTGTTCAAAGTAAGTTGAACTCAGCAGTGAAACCTAAAGCCAGAACTGACTGCTTCAAAGATATTTTAAAATTTTGTTCAATTATGGCTGAATGTAAATGGCAAAAAAAATTTCTAAAGAATCCAAACACAAACATTTTCTACTGTGCTGAAATCAGTCAAGGTTTATATTAGGGACATGGAAATGTTCCTGTTTGCTTTAAGTATTTTGAATTATTTCTGTCAGCAAAAAGATTAAATTGGACAACATTTCATCAAAGTGTTTATTAATCTCATGCAAAGAAATGGGGTTTGCATCACCTGTGTAGATATGTATTTATCATCTTGTTAGAACTGATCAAAGTGGGTTTTGTTTAGCTCAGTAAGTGCCAAGATCTAAGGGGGCTGAATGATGGTAAAATGATATCATTGCTTCAACACCAGTGAGCAGGAGTTGTTAAAATGGTCATTTCTTTTCAGTGCTTCACCCATGAGTTGAGAAATCCAATCTTATCCTTGTAGTAACCAGTATTAGCACAGGGGAATAGAGAGGAACATCTGGAGGCAGAAAATCCATGGCATTGACCTGGGGAGGTCAAATTGTGCTACTGGCTAGGATTGAGGGGGGAGGGGGTGAATGAGGTTAAAGGGCAGATTTCAATCCTGATAGATTAAATGAAGCTCAGAGAGGGACTCAGGGAGTAATAAGGGATTCCTAACCCTGCCAGCAAAGGGTTTCTGTAAGCCTGCAGCTTGATCATTCTTCTGGGCTGGGAGATGAAGACTTTGCTGATTAGCGTGCAAATGCAACAGCACTGTAAAAAGTTCCAGATGATTTTATGATTAAGCCTTGCTGCAGGGAAAAACATGTTAGACAATGTGCATTAGTAAAGGAGAAGTGCATGAAATTAGGTGTCAGGCTGCAATCAGTGTAGTTGGGAACTTGCATAGAGAGGTGCAGATACATGAGACACGAGAAAGAATATTAGTCTAATAAATGCAACTTTCTCCTTGTCAGTAATGAAGCAGATTAATAAGGCTATTGGAGTCCATATGGCCACATAGATTTCCTTAGACTATACATTGCTAATGAATGTTTTCAGAAGGTAGTGTTTACACTCAGAGGTATTTCACCCTGGGAGTGGCCTGGGAAGCGAGGGAACTGCAGTGTTCATCTTCATCATCATCTCTCTGTGAAATAAACACTATTCCCATTTCACAGATAGGAAAAGTGAACAAGGAGACCAAAGACCAACTAATGGCAGTCCCCATAGCAGCAGAAGCCTTCCCTACAAACACATGCACCCCTAAAACTCAGTAACTCAGAACCTTTCCAAAAATGGTTCAGTGACAGGACTCCAGCACAGGTCATCTAAGTCATATATCTGTTTAATTCCAAGAGCTTTATGGGTTTGACCTCCCAACACACTGGCTGTCTTTCTTGCCCAGGACTTCTGGTGCCCTGAAGAGAAGCCAGTCCCATTTAAGTTCAAAATTACAGCCTGGCTGCTAGGGTTCAGGCAGTCAGAAGTGAAAACATACTAGTTTCATTCTTAAATGGACATTCAGTTGGCTGCTTATCTGCTGAACAAACATCTCTGCAAAGGTAACAGGAATAACACCAGCTCCAGGCAGCACGCAGAGCTCCTGTTCCACTTTCTCCTCTCATAGGTTTCTCAGTTTTCTGTCTCCACATGCTTCCCTCTCCCTACATAGTCTTGACCAGTCAAGATAATTTACATTTCTTTTGTTGTCTGTAAAAACGGAGATCATTATGCCCTAAATCTCCCTGTTGTAATCTTCCCTGAAAGATTTCTAAAAGTTCTTGCTGCTGGTTGTGCAGTTTGAATTGAGTGATGCATATTCAGACTCTTTATTTTATTTTAGCTGACTACAGGTGTAAGGGCTGCTTTTTTGGATTTGCTTGTAGTGAGTGAATTACTGACTGAGCCCAATTCCCTGCCACAGCATTAGTGTCTAAATCTGGGGAAGTGGCTGTAAACACAAACACCTTTATGTTGTGTTTAACTCTTGGTGAGTGTAAATGTGTGTTTAAAGAGACATTACTTTGGAAATCAGAGCCAAAGTACACATTTATCCTGAAAGGCTGAGAAGAATTCAGCTCAACACCAGCACATAACTATGTGTGTGTTAACGTATGTGTGTGCATGTGCACATGTGTGTGTGCCCTGTCCAGAGACAACTCAGAAATGCACCTAAAATCATACCTCATTGATGAGAAGGACAAGGTAAGAGCAAAACCAGATGCATCAGCTGTCTCCAGCTACCAGGTGGAAGGAGGCAAACCAACACAGCAGGTAGCAAATGTCTTTTTCCAAGCATGGAAGTGACTGGTGTGTAGGCAGGCATGAAGGAAAAACCCTGCATTACTTTTATTGTCAGTCTGCTTGTCAAACTACCTTGTTAGGCAGGAACAGTGGGACAGAAAATAGACTAGTATTTACCTTCTTTTTATGTGTATGTGTGAAGGCAACAATACTTATAAAGGACTTATTACAGAAATGTACTTGGTAGTGCCAGACATTAAATGTACAGGGTTAGGAGAATTATACATGTGGCAACACAAAGAGGAAAGAGATCATTAAACCTTCTTCTTAACCCAGAGCTGCTGGTCCTGAGATTTATGTTCTTTCCATTCTCAGCTGTGCTTGATCCCTTCCATGGGAGCTTCTTATTTATTCATGGAGGGAATTCCTCTGTGCTCGATCCCTTGCTGCACTCTGCACTCTTAGTGCAGGACAGCTGAAAGTAAAAGAAAGATGAAGTAACAGGCAAGGGAGAGGAGAACTAGAGCAGGATGCTGTGTATGTATTTTCCATCCACCCTCCCATTGCTAAGGATGGGAGAGGGATAGGAAAGAGGAATCCTCCAACTCTACCAGCTCTTGGACAGAGAACACTTGCTTTGCCTTGGTGCTTATGAATGTCACTTCTCTTTTGTGTCAAACTTGTTTCAAACCCTTGAGCAGGGTGACAAGGCCAACAGCATACACATCACAGGAAGATTGTCCAGAAAGCTCTTGGATGGGAAACAATGCTGCAGTGGCATTGCTGGTGTGTGTGTGTGAAATGATAATTCAGCACTGTCAGAAACCTCCTGTGCTCCAAGGACAGGCTGAGAAAGAAAACATTTTATCATTAAATTATATATGACTGGGATAGGTTGAATTAACATATCTCAGTGCATGAGATGATAGGAATGAAGATCACGCCTCAGCTGGTCATTATTGCAAAGGTACCTTCCAGTATTGGTTGTACAACTGAGTTCGGACATGAGTAGTTTCAGTTGCTGGCAGTGTTTGCACAGCAGCTTTAATTCTTCAGATACTCCACACCCACTGGGCCTCTTGTGCTTTTGGTTTGATATGGTGAATACATCTTTATAAGCTTTTCTTTTAAAGGTGAACAGCAAAGCAAAAAAGCCTGTTACATCACTTATATGCAGTAATAAAGCATTTCTGCAAATGTGGAAAAAGGTTTATGTTTTCCACTTTTTGACATTTGAGAAGTCTTGATTTTGCATGTTTGCTGATGAAGTGGCTGAGGCCATCCCTGTGTGACAGCAGGTTGCAATGAAAGCAAAGCCAAGTTAAAAAAAGGTTGTGTTTAGTGAGATTGGTCTGAGTTCTGGTAGTATAGATTACCCACTTGCCTACCTAACCATTTCAGTACTGTTGATCACCATGGCACCTGAGTGCTTCTCAGACATTACTAAGTGCATCCTGGTCTATTATTCTGAGAGAGTGTAGAGCTGTTCTGCAAATAAGCAAAAGTAACATCTTTGGCTACCTGAGCCAGCAGTGTTCTTGTGTTGGTCTGTGTTGGTGCAAATTCAAAGCAGCCTAGGAACAAGGAGGAGAACCCCAACTGCAAGATGGATCTGACTGGTGCTAAGTTCAGTCATGCAGATTAATTCTTATGGCCTGCTCTGGGATGTGTCTTAAGCCTCAGATCTAGCCCATGATGTTCTAGCTGGAATAAGTTAGATTTAGAATCCAGGCCATCATTTCCTTGTTGTTTTCTCCCAGATTTTAACTGAAGCCAGCTTGTGGTGGTGTTGGTCATAGGCTGGACTTGATGATCTTAAAGGTCTTTTCCAGCCTTGGTAATTCTGTGATTCTGTGATTCCATTAGGCTGAGATTTGTGAAGGAAAGTTCCAAGTTGTACATCCAGAGCTACATGAGATTGTCATGTCCTTGTATCCTGCAAGTAACAGTCAGCACCCATAGAGCAGGGGTAACATCTTTTCTTCTTGTTGAAGCTTCAGAGGAGAGCATTCTCTTTGGGAAGCATTCAGTGTTCCCTTCCCTGACAGCAGTCTGGCAGGTTTCTATCCCAGTTCTGCCAGTGAGTGGTCAGTAAACATGTGCTGAAGTGAAAATATGTCTGGGGCAAACAGGAGAGATGTCTTTTAAAAATTTCATTTGTATTTTAGAAAAAAAAAATTAATATTAATCTATCTCCTTCAGGCAGGATTTCATGAACAGTAGGGTTATTTGCATTTAGCATTTCACTCTTGGCAAGAAGTGTTTTTGCATTAAGCATTGGACCATTTGACCAGCAGATTTTGCTGCTATAATTTAAAAAGAGATGAACATCATTAAAAAACCCTCCCAGGTTAAAATGGACAATAAATACAGGTGAAAGTTCACACAGAGGAAAGAGGCTGCCCAGTGCACATGTACTCAGCTGGGTGCCCTTGTCACAGGTACTGGTTTTGCATCTGGTTCCCCAGTGTGCTGTGGAATTTGAATTCTTCCCTTCACACAGCATGGACAAGCTCTCACTCTCATTTTACTTCAGGCTCTTTTGCAAAGGCAAATGGCACTGCTGGAAACTAATCAATGTAATTTTTTACTCTTCACAGAGGTCTATTAGCAATCATTGCTGCAGTCTTGGGCTGTAAATGGGGACAAGTGTGTTCCTAAATTCAAACCCAGAAACGTTTTATATTTTCTACAAAATGTTATTGCCTTGGTTGGTCTCTGGCCAGCCTCTTTTGGGACTTCTGATGTTTTTTCTTTTTCCCTAGGTGCTGTAGCTGGCTGTCAGATAGGGAGAAGCTGCAGAGGATATTGCAAAAGCTCAAATGCTAATGCATAGGAAAAGCTGACTCTAATGTCACTGGTATTGTAGAAGCCTTGCACAAACTCTTCCTATATATGTGTACAGAACAGAGTACAAATATTAGTTTTATTAAATGAGACACAGACGGTTTTCATGCTGCCTCCCAATGGAGAAGAAAATACTTCTTTTCACCAGACAGACACAGCTTTCATGGTGTAAAATCCCAACAAAGTGGTGCAGATTTATCACAGCTAAGCTAAGCAAAGTTGTCCTTAGGGCAGAGTTCACCTAGTTCTACATCTGTACAAATTTTGTTGGGCCTAAGAACAAGTGTGTGTTAAAGACAAACAAGGAACTTGTTTATAGTGTAAAAATTCAAGCTACATGGTTTGCCAGATCCCATGAAGGAATTCTGTGGAGTAAGGGTGCATGGTGTTAACATTCCCAGCTAGCTGCAGGAACCACTGATCAAATTCCCTTTTCCTATTGAGTATTTATATGGAGAGCAGTTAAGCTAATTGATAAATGCAGGTACAGCTAAAAGTTTCTCTGGGACTCAAAGTGAAACTGTTTGATTTCCAGCCCTTCCCCTGGCTTCTGTGAGAGCCTAGGGATGAAGGCTGTGGTTTCTTTTCTAGATGCAGCCAAACTGCTTCACTGTGCCCATCTGGATAGGATTTAAGCCTAAAATGTGTGCAAAAATTTAAATTCTCATGTATTACAAGAGCTTGCCCATTTATCAGAATAAAAATTATAAGGATCATTAATTTGTGCATATGTAAATTAGGAGCTGGAGAGGGTTTTCTGATAACCAGTGGTAGCGTGTGATATACTCCATCGCAGTCCTGCCAAGGATGAAATGTGTTGATTGCCTCCAGGGTTACCCCTGCAGCTTTCATGCAGCACTAAAGCAGCTTGTTCTGCTCACCATGTGGCACTGGAGCACATGCAGGAAAGGTCACAGGAGCAATCAAGATCAGCACATCCCTCCTCAGGTAGGGACCCCCTGTGGCTGCAGGATTAGCTGCAGAGTCTGAGCTGACTATGAACACGTTTACTTTTAAATATCCCCAGTCTGTTATAGACATTTTTTAATTAATCAATCTGCATCCATATTTGCCATGAATTTGGACAATGCTTGCTGTTTTTTGCTGTTTGTCTGGTTTTTGTCCTTGATGGGTTTTTGCAAAATGAAAACAGGAGGAATTAAAAGGTTAGATTATTTTGATAATGTGCTTCCCTGCTGGAGTGAGGTGTGATCTGGCAGGCTGCTTTGAGAGCTTTGTTGATGGTGTGACTTTAAGAAGGTATCTAGAAGAAAACTAATAGTAACCATCTGCAATGATCAGATAATTTTTAAAAAAATGTGAGTGAATTTTTATAAAATATTTTGGGTTTTAGAGGCCTGAATTTGGGGTTAGGAGGAGCTGTCCATCTGACCCCCTTGCATCATATCTAGCATTTTGGTACATGAATTTCAAGTTGAGACTTAAAGGCCGACAAAATTTACTCTCCCCTTTGCTCTTTGCTATCCACAACATTTGGTGAAAGAACATGTGCTTCATGAGCCCCTCCATTCTCACTTACCCTGCCCAGCACTGGAACAAGGGGCAACAGTGCATACATGTAGTGCTGCCTCCAAGGCAGATATTTGTCAGGGAAAGTCACTGACCTCCTTGTTTCCTTAGCCCCGGAGATCCTTGCACTCTCATTTCTCAGTCTCCCCAGAGGGGTAGGGGTCTCAGTGCCTATGCTGGGAAGAGGATGATAGCATTTAATCTTATCATCTGTCTCAGCTGACATCCTGCTGATGCTGGAGAGGAGCTCTCGGGGCAACCCCCAGAGAGCAGAGCCAGAGATGTCCATTCCAGAGGAGCCTCTAAATGCATCCTCAACATTTTCATTAAAAAGAGATGCTCCTGCTGGACAATTATGGATTGTGACTCCCGTTTTTCCACAGCCAGAGAGCTTGTGTAAAAGCTGACTGACATTTAAAAATGCCAGCAATCTTATTAATTCTTCCATTCAAGGAGTGTTTCTTGGGGCTTTGTATGTGGAATGCCAGCCAGGGGACAGAAGGGTGGTGCAGCCACGCTGACAGATCCAAGCTCTTTGAGCAAATACTGGACTCCTTTAAGTCGTACTTCTTTAAAATTGTGTTTACCATGTAAATGCTGACTAACTGGAAAATGCACCTGTCAAGGTTAAGGCACCTCGTGCCACTGAGAGTTACAGCTGTGTGAATACAAGCTCTTTTGTGCTCTGCCCCATGACTGACCTTTTCCTGCCTTGAGAAGAGCCTCTTCTGCAGGAATTAAAGGCTATTCTGTCTTCCTTGCTAGCACAGAGATGTGCTGCTGCTCTTCCTAATCCAGATTATTGTCCAGCAGAGATTCGAACAGCAGTGCTAATGTCTTGCCCTTATTCCAGGATCACAACTTAAATTCAAACCAGAGGACAGTATGTGTCAGGGCTTTATTCTACTGGAGGATTGAAAGGCCAAGGACATTAAAATGTCTGTTTCCTCTTCTCACTTCCCAGAATGTGGTAACTGGCACTCCAGAAAAGCAGTAGCACTTGTCTGAGGAGATCTGGGTTCAGTGAAGCATCTGCCAGAAAAAAAAGCACCACCTTTCCCCTTCCCACCTTTATTATTAGCTCTAGGCTGAGCTGCAGTCCTTTTCTCTGCAGTGGAGACAAAGGGAGGTGGCTTCCAGTGGATGAACTATTCTGTGAGCTGCTTTTGTACAGCTGCCACTGCCTTTATGAGAGCTGCTGAGCAGAATTTGGTCCTAAGCTGGACTGACAATGCAGTTCAGAGAATATAGCAAGTTTCTCTTCTCATAGCTACTTAGACAGGTAGCTGCCATATGCTGCTGCCACCTTTTTGTTACTCCTTTATCTAGAGGAGAGCTTGGTGCCTGGGTGGTGATTCACACCAGTTCATGCGACTGGGATGGTGCATGTTTGCTCTGTGCCAGAGGTACATATATTTTTATGTCAAATTTCCTATTCTATATTGAAAATCATTCTCAGTGGTAAGTATATTGTTTTGTTGGATGTAAATCTAGCCATGTGCTACACATACGGAATCAGAGCCAAGGTTACTTCACTTCTAAATCTCCAGTGACCATCCAGTAAATAACAGCTCTTGAAGTCCTGAGTTTATTGGCAGAAAATACAGCTGTAGATCACTCTTGAAGGAATGACTCATTCCAGTAGGGTTAGGAGAGAAGAGAGTGAAGAGGTTTCTCTAATCTGTTGATTTGGTTTATTAATGCAACAGCTACTACTGCATTAGCAATTATCTTTAGTGTGTAGAGAATGAAAAAATCAGATGCATTCCAGTTCCTGCTGTTGGTATGGAGCTGCTTTCTGCTGAAAATGGAAAGACTCTATGGAATTATCT
This sequence comes from Chaetura pelagica, assembly GCF_000747805.2. Taxonomy (NCBI): domain Eukaryota; kingdom Metazoa; phylum Chordata; class Aves; order Apodiformes; family Apodidae; genus Chaetura; species Chaetura pelagica. Next base: position 2,141,686 of record NW_009952574.1, on the reverse strand, counting down.
CAGGGTGAGAGGTTATGTGTGCATTAAGGTGACAGGCAGCCTCATATGGGCTGAGCCATCTGTAAGCCATGGGTGCTGGTCACAATTTGTGAAGATACAGTCTGGGGGTTAGCACAAGGTCTTAACTCCTGCTTTTGAGAGCTTTTATTCTTTGACCTGATTCACTGCAGGGAAACGAGTTCCAATTCAGAATAAATTTTGACCCAAATAATTGAAAGTTAATCTCACTTTATTTTACATAATGCTTTGTGATAATGCAATAGTAACATGTTTAGTGTGGGGCATAGAGGGCAACAGTCTACAGAAGCTGACATTTTCCATAAAAGAAACAAAAAGAGGTCCTGAGTTTATCTATTCAAACTGATAGCAGCAGATGAGAAGATTAACCTTTAAAATAATGACTTCCCTTCTTTTATGTATTTTTGGGATTGGTCTCTTGTAGGTATTAATTTGTGATGCTCAACAATTACATTATGTGCAGTATGGTATATGTGAACAGAATAGTTTACTAGGTCAAGCAAAAGCAGAAGAGATTGAACCAAACAGGGTGAAAAAAATGAACTATAACAGAATAAGTGTATTGCAGGTCAAGTGCAGCTTGAATTGTATTGGTGTAAGTTGCTAGATACAAAATACTTCTCTTCTCGGGGAGTTATCAGAAAATACACACTCAGTGAACCAGAAAACTGTGAAATTATTTAATAAAATTAATCCTCAGCTGTGAATAGCAAAAAATACCAGACCTATTTTGCATCTAGATTTTCAACCCAGCAAATATAAATTTATCCCTGGATTCTTTTGTCCTGATTTTTACATTTTGCACTGTTGTACTGAGTAGTTTTATAGTCAGCTCATGTTTTGTTAGTAAGTGTCAAGTTAGCATAAAGAAATAAGGTAACATGTTTTCAAGTAGGATTTGAACAGACAGTATTTGTGCTCATATATACTTCCAGGTGGAAGTCAAAGAATTTCATTATATGTCCTTACAAATCCACAGTCTTCTGTTTTTCACTGGGTTACTTATTTTATGGAGTGAGCACCTACATGGGTAAGAAATAGAAGAGGGTTGCAGCTTGATGGTCAGTGGATGACACTTCTCCTCTGTGCCCAGACTGTGGAACGTATGAGTCTTCCTAGGCATGCAGGCTAAATCCATTCAGTCCTTCAGGAGAGCAGGGTCCCTAAGGCTTAGGTGAAGGCAATTGTTATTAGGAAGCTGACTACTGATCCTCTGGGATCTCTGGATCTTCTCTAGAGGGCTAAGAAGGGAAGGCAGTGTCCCTTCACTGTGAGGGTGCCCAGCTGCTTACCCTATGACTCATTTCTTTGGGACGTGGACCTGTTCAAGCTCCCCATTCCCTAGTGCTTGTCAAAATTTCTCTCTGCAGGCTGTTTTGCTTGCTGTTGTAGCTTTGAAAATGGACCTGAAGGTTATGGGTTAGACTTACAGATGTTCACACTTATAAGCTGCACAAAAGAAGGTAATGCAAATACCAACACAAGTCTGCAGAGAAGAAGATGAGGAGCTCTTGGAATCTTAGAAACTAATCATTTGAGTTATATGCATTTGCTCCTCTACAGCTATGCCCATTACTTGATCTAGAAGATTAGTTTCTCTCTCCCCTATCAAAGTGTACTAAAGGAGTATTTTCTCTAACTCTGGTCATAGGGGAAGTTGGAACTTCTCATACAAGCTGATGCCACTTTGCTTTGTCAGTTCATCTCCATCTTTTGCTTCCCTTTTAGCCATGGCATCTTTTACTCCTGCCACAATCTTCACCAGAATGAACAATTCCATTGACTTTTCTGGTTTTACCCTTATCTCCACGACCTATTGTCTTGCCCTCCCCTTTAAGAAAGCAGCTTCTTGCTCCCTTTGGCAACACAGGCAGGTCCAAAGTATAAGGGAACTTATCCTTAACTGCAGCTTGTGCTTCTGCAATATCTTCCTTATAAATAGCTAGAGCAATTGCAGGAACCAGCCCATGGAGGGCCCTTGCTTCCCCACTGACAGAAAGTGGCATTTCTCATGTCTTGTCCCTTTCTGCATCAGAGCACATTCTGCTTGTCAAACAGTGCTCACCCACAGAATGACCTGCGCCCAGCCTGCTTGGCTGCTCCTGCAGTGCTGGTGTGCAGGGGGTCCGACGGGGCACTCCAGCCTCTGGTACTGGCAGGACTGAAAGACTGGCAGCTGCCAGCTCCATTTACTCCCCTCACAGCCCCCTTCTGAATCCAGGTGACCTGTGTGCCTGGCTGGATTCAGAACTCCAGCAGCAGGAGCTGAAATCATCAGCATTGGCTCTGTTCAGATGCTGGAGGAGCCAGTATTAATGTTCAAATTCTCTGCCCCAGCTCAAACAGCTCCCTTTAAAAATTCTTCTTTGAACTCCCCTCTGTTTCATTTTCCCTGGGTGAAACCATCACTGTGTTTCAGTCAGTGTCAAAACACCCCTTGAATGAACAGAATTAGGACAGACTGGGGAGGGGGTGATTTCCCTGGCAGTGATTTGGGACTGAAATAATCGGTGCTCTTTGAAAGCTGAGTTATTTCCATGAAGATGCCTTAGGAGTGCAAAATGTTATTAGAATATGCATTATTATTTTGATTTTCACCTGTCAGTGCTGACACCAGTGACAGGAAAGGGCACTACACTGGAAATACAATCCACTTGCTTTTCCCCAACATGATGCAGCACAAAGACAGGTGATTGTTAAGCTCTGCTTTTACTGGGCAGCTCAGTCCCAAAGGGCATTGTATTGCTGGATGACATTGTGCTAAAGTCTTTGTGCTTGATTTTATTTTGAGTAAGTCATACCCCTTTATACATAGATAATGAATCCACCATGCACCTGGTACAGGCTGCACAGTGTTATTTAAAACAAGAGTGTCTGAGTATGCCTGAAAGTGAAGTATAACCTGCAAACCTTTATTCAACATAAAATCAAATCAATGTTAATTTGTGAAGTAATTAGCATTTCAGGCTTCTTCTTCTTCTTTTTTATATTTTATTTTTTTTTTCAGCAGTGTGGTGATAATGCTGTGTGATTGTACCAAAGTAGATAATTAGGGAGCTGAACACATTGTCTCCTGCTGACATGTTGCAAAAGGAGTCTCTCTCAGCAAAGGATGCTCACTACATCTGAATTAGAATAAAGATACAGATCTGAGTCTCATACTTCTGATCCATAGCTGGATTAAACTGATGTAACATCAGAAAATATGGGCCTTGTTGAACAAATGGGCTGAATTTTAACTGAATTATTAATTGAATTTCCTTGTTCATAATTCTACTTAATTTTTTGGTTAGGAAATGGCAGGGTATCCTTTGCTGTGAGACAGTTGATAAGACAGATACTTAGAGTGCAGAACATGCATCAAAGAAAACCAAGTGGTTTAAGGAGATTTGTGTTTTTAAACTCTGAAGTCTGAATGCTGGAGTAGAGGAACTGTTTGTACCTGCCTTGTGTTCACTCTTATTCAGAATCCTTTCCCTGGCAGAAGCCAGCATCAGGCAGCTGGAAATGGTAGAAGAAACTCCATCAGTTCTGTAATAACTCCCTCTCTTATAACAAAACTCATAGAAGTCTCCTCTACATTTACACATATTTACGTAGAAACATTTTAATTTAGATACTGTTATTTGTCCTTTAAAAATACTTTAAATAATACTTATGTCTGTTGTGATGTGTATGTTGCTTTTGACAACACTGATTGTTATAAATGATTAAGATAAAGGCCTCTTTCCTACCATACTGCAGAATGCACAATCTGCACTGACAGGCTGAATGTTGCACTTATCTAATATAAATCTATGAGATAGTAATGCAGCCTCACTTATGTGTACAGTTAGCAACCTTGTTTAAGAAAACCAACATATAAATTCTAAAAGGTTTCTGCGAAATTGTAGGTGAGCATATGCATATCATTCCCTAGAAGATGCCTGAGTCAGTCACCAAATTTCATGTCCCCTGGATGGCCTTTGCCCAGGTGAGTTACTGCTCAGCTGCTCACAGGAGTCAAACTGGGGACTTGCTGGTTTCCTCCTGCTCATTTTGCCTTGATGCAGGTGTGGGACTGTCAGAAGCTTTTTTGGGCATTTGTCCTTCTGGACTGACAGGATATTCTTGCACCAGACTGACTGAGACTGAATTGTGTAGAACCATGATTCACACCCGTCTTCATTATTTGAAGAATTAAACATTCAGAAGTGCTGGAATTTAAATGTTCAGCTCCGGCTGTCTGGGTTAGACTGAATGAGTTGGCTGTGAAAAGTCACACTTCCAAGCTGTTGTTTTGACTCTTTTTGTTGACTGTTTTTCTGGGTTCTACTTTTTTTCCTAGGTCTGACTGATCTAGGGCTGACTGCAATCAGAAAGTCTAGAGACTTTAATTTTTGTCTAGTGTTACAAGAAAATGAGGCATGGTGGATCTCTCTGTCTGTATGCATCATCTATTGGTCTTTTAAAATTTTGCAGCCCTCAAATGGTCTGATAGAACATTAAGTTCTCTCAGATCTCAAACAAATAGGCTGCCTCTGAGGAAAACACAGCAATGATGCTTTGGTAGATGTCCCAAATCTGTAGGTAACAGGCTCCCAGATGTCCCAGATCTGTAGGTAACAGGCTACCTTGATTCTCTGGCCCTTAGAAATGAAATGATAGTCTGAGATGCCAAAGGTATTGACTGTCTTCTCTGGGAGGTGCAAGCCTTGGGTGTGGAATTCAATTACCCACAGAATCAAATACAGCAGAACCACAACAGTACAGGCACCTTGTTTACTTTTGTGTTCCAGTGCAGCAAGTCATGTAGCTTCACATGATTCAGTTGTAGTCACCAAATCTAGTAACACTGCCCTTATAGTAAGATAAACACCAAATCATATTTATTTATTAAACCAGCCCCTCCCCTAGCTCAGTTAATTAACTGTATTAAAACTTAATGAAATTAAATTGTTGATTTTTATTTTAAAAGCCCAGAAGATCTAGCAAAGGGCTAAAAATATGAGCTTATGTTTAGTGTGCCTTGTGCTTTTTGTGACCCTCAGCCTACTGCTACCAACTCTCATGGGAGTTCTGGACATCTGCATTATGGGAGGAGAACTGGCCTGATTTTCAGCTTTACCATAACTTTCTGGCCTTTGTATGTTTAAAGCATGTAAAAGGGTTAACATTTTCCCAGTTACATTTTATGGTTGATTGTACCTTTGTGCAAATTGCCCAGTATGCCAATATTTCCAAGGCAAACAACAAAAAGTTGAACTGTTTAAAAAAATACAATTGAACCCAAGAACCATGGTAATTATATTCTTGGTTATTTTCACACAGAGAAATATTTCAATCTATACTCTGTGTTTATATGCTAAAGATGTTTCTTCTTGTCTGAACTAGCAAATATACCTCAGGGAGCTTTATTTTCGGTTACACATTTAATGCTGAACATTATTTGCATCACAGAAAGATCACGTCTTCCCTTTGCCCATTTCAGCTTTTCCATACCAAACCTCAGGCTTTCCTATTATTTGTAAAATTGCTTTTGTTTCCAGTTGGGATCAGATTTAGAAATGGAAAGATCAGGGCATATTAGAATGTAGCTAGGGGGGAATTCTCCAAGTGCAGAATGTTGAACCACAGAGAGAAAGGAGGGGATGCATAAGACAAAGGAAAGGATTTAGAGCAGTTTTTTTTTATATCAGATTGTGATTGCCCTGCAAAACAGCAAGAGGTGAGGACAGGAGGAGTAAGGTATAAAAGCAAGGAATTAGAAGTATATTATTAAATGGTGTAGATAATGATTTTATACTTCCTAAATGTTGAGGTAAGTGATCTTGTCTGTTTGCGAGGAAAGCTGGCACCAGCTTACCAATCAGTTAGAAAACCTCAGGACATATTTCAGGGTGAAGGTACACAGAAAATGTTCATTTTTAGATATTCATGGAGAAATTGTAAGAATGTTCCAGTTTGTGTGGCCAACACTGCTCTACTTAACCGTTTCCCTGTCATCTCCTTGTTTGCAATGAATTTATAAATGGATTTTTAATTGGATTCTACTGTTATTAGCAGCCTCTTTCTTTTCCTTTTAATTCTAGGCAAATATCACAAAATGACTGGCAACTCTAGAGATAAGGCCTGCTCTACTTTCCAGTAGCAGCTGCAATATCAAAGGGGTTAATTTAGATCATCAAGGTTTCATCTTCTTGCCCTCTAAGGTCTGATTCATAAAGCTGAAGAGATGAATTCAGAAATTTCCAGAGACAAATGGGGGAGAAAATCAAGATATATGAAAAAGGGGGGTGGAAAATTAAGTTTTGCCTCAGTGTGTGTGGTTACCAAGCAGGGCTTGAAATTCACTCTTATTCTTGTGCAGATAAGGTGTTGAGATGTTTCCCTCAGCAAAAGGGCAGCTTTCAAACCCTGGGCCAATTTTCAATATTGAAACAGATCAATGACCCCTTTAGTCTCCATCACTAGCTCATGCTGGGGAGAAGGGCAGAAGTCCTTGAGGATACATTTAACAGTTTAAAACTACAGAGATGGGGTTGCTTTCAGCTAGTGTTTGTCTTACGCCCCTAAAATATAAATACTAATCAGTCGCTATTGTAATGCTGTTCTAGCTCATGGATTTGTATACTAAGTTGATACTAAACATCTCACTGAGCTTTTCTAAATATTGTGCTCAGCTCCCAACATGGCACAGGTTTCAATTCAGCAGGTTAATTAAACGCTGTTTAACTACCACTGTCTTTAGCTAAACACCATATTCCTGTTAACTTGAATTTACTTTTGCTCTAAATAAGCATCTGAATCTTTGTGAAAGGCAAAACAAAAACTCCCACAAAACCCAGCTAATTATTGCTATAGTTCTAAACCATCCAGCTCAGAGAAAAGATGTAATGGACAGGCATACTTGAATCTTCTTCTTAGCTGAAAGGAAACCTTCTTTATGTCTCCACTGGGACAATTATGTTAGGAGCACCTGGCTTGGTTTCAGTCAGGTTTTGCTTTTCAAATACTGGACAGGAGAATTCTAAAATGTGCTGATCACCTTCCTGAGATCTTAGAGGTACTCTCAAAAGCTTTAGAGGTAACATTGGTGCTTCCTAAAAATGCTGTTCTCAAAAAAACAGTTTTAAAAAAGGCCATTGTAAGCCACAGTTACAGAGAGATAAAAAATAATATCTTTTCTGTTTTCTCAGATGAAAAAGATGTGGTAAATGGTGCTGGACTTAAATATCCATTTTGTGGGAATAAATTCAAAGAGAAGGTGAAGATGGGTGGATGTTATGTGCTGTTTGATTCTGGCTGTAGTAGTTGATGCTTCACTGGCTCAGCCTCCCATGCTTGTGGGACCACAAAGGCAGCACCAGGACTACACGAGTGGGAGAGGAGGAGGATGCTGGTGTAGAGAGGCACTGAAGGGCACAGGAGCACTGAGGAAAAACAGAAGTCTGGGTCTTGATTATGTCTACCACAAATGTTTTCAGCTCTTCATTGTCCACTTGGTTTGTCCATCTTGGTTTAGATTAGATTCAAAACTCATGCTTGTCAGAGCAAACATGCTGGAGCTCTGATATTCACTGAAGATGCTCTTGTTATTCTACTACATCATGATGATAATAACTGATAGACATGAAACCACTAAGATAATAAAACCCCCAAATTTTAGCAGGATTTCTGAACCTTGTATATAGGGGCAGAGAAGAAGAAAGGGCAAGGACTGACATTTTTTAATGTGTATTTTACTTGAAACATGAAGGTGGGAGGAGAAATAGAAGATAGTTTTGTCCATTTGAATCAGTCTTTGCATACTATCCTTATGAAACCTTTTTCATGCCTTACAAATATTACATGCCCTGAGAAAGGATAAATTTGTAGAGCAGTGAGTATTCTTTAAATGCAAAATAGACTCTTAATTGAACAACCAAAGCCTGACTACATTATGTCTGGATTTACAGTGGTACCAGCAGTCAGAAGACCATCTTTCCTTCACAAACAGCAGACAGCTAATATCCTAGTGAGAGCCTTACATTTAACCTCTTTTTTAAATGCTGATCCCAGTCCTACCTGGTATATAGAAAGTCGCAATTTTAGAAACAAAAGCAGAAAATGTCCATGCTTTTTTTAAATGTATTTATTATGCATGGAAAAAGTCCAGGCTGTTTCTTCCTGCCAGCTTTTTCCAATACAAAGAACAGAAAGGAGCTAAATGTCTGCCTGGAGGATTCTCAGCACAGGTGTGCAAACTGAGGAATAAATTCCCTGAGCAGTGAAGAGGGAAGCAGTTGTCAGACAGTTTGAAATTTTGGGGTTTTTTTAATTCTTATATTCCTGACATGCCTTAAGTCATCAGATCACTTTGGTTTATTAGCAAGAAGAAATTCCCCGTTTTCTGCTCTTTACAGTACACATTCCAGTAAATTGTAAACATAATGGATGGCTGGATCTCTCCCTAAAGAGTTGATGAATGGTAGTGATAAACTGCAGCAATGTGTGAGGAAAACCTCTTCACTTCAGCTCTACCCTGACAACTGCCTTCAACAGTTAGGAGTGTCTGGCCTGCTGTGGGAGCTGGTTTCTGTTGGGTGGCACAACTGAGTGACAGACTCGAGTTGATGCCTATGGAAATGATGGTCTGTCATTGTATTTCTTCTCTGGTTAACAAGTAACTTTTTAGCACAAGGATGCTCCTTATTCTGAGACACCTCTGCAGGAGTCTCCAAGTGCAGGGATCTAAATGACCTTCTTCCCATTCAATTTCTTAGGTCTATAAGAAATAAAATCCTGATAGTGGTCTGTAATGTATTGAGGGAGGAAAGCAGGCACGTAGAAAGCAGGATTAAGTTCAGATAGCATCTAAGTCTGTTATCTTTTTGCATTTGCTTTTTATTGTGTGTCTGTGAATCCACATGGTTTTGTAAATTTTTCCTTCCTAATGCATATCTCTTTGCTCTTTGAGGAAAAAACCATCTGAGAATGAAAGTATTGTTGAACTGACCTCATAAAATTCAGTCCACAGGCTTTAGGAAGTTAAAAGAGAAAGTCGTGGAGCACCTGCACAGATTCTTGTTTACTTCAGAAACGCTTAAAGATTTAATAACAACTGTTGTCCTGGTTTATTTCTGAGCTTTCTGAAACCATCCTTGCAGAGACAAGACTGTTCAATATGCTACATTTTGAATTAACAAGTTAATCTATAGCCTCTTGCTGAAAGTGAGGCGAAGCAATTACTGATATGCATTAGATCACTTTAATTTCAGGTATATGTTCAAATGCATCTTCACTGGCCCAAAGAAGGAGTGGGCTTTGGACAGAGAGAGTGAGCAATGATTAGCCAAAGCAGCCCATATTCCTTTTTGTCATGAAGTTTAATCAGTTCCTCTCTTACATGACATTTCCCAAAAGCTATTCATTACCTTTAAAAGGTGCTTGATTCCGTGACCGCGCTGGCTGTGTTCTCTGTTGGTGAAGCTTTTGCAGACCGGGCAGGACTCAGTCTGGTGTCACATCCAAGAAGATGCCATTAAGAGAAGTCCCAGATTCAGTAGTTTGATGTCACTATGAAAGTGACTGATGTTGACCTTATGTAAATGATACAAATCAATTAACAAGTGTTTTCCAATTATTCTGTACTATGGGTGACCTGCCAGGAACAACTACAACGCCTTCTTACATATTTCTGTTTTCATTTTTTTCTAATATCTTCCTGGCAAAAATGGTTCTTGCCTTGAATTGTTGTATCACAGAATCGTGCTGGCTGGCAGGGACCTTGAAGATCATCAAGTCCAACCATAACCTAAATCCCCCTACCATAACCTAATTTACCCGTTCAGTGCTTAAGTCATGTCATTAAGCACTATATCTAGTATTCCTGATTGCCAGGATTTGCCTCACTTGTAGGAGAAGAATTTGTCAAGGTAGGGTACAGGCTCCCTCCTAACCCTGGAAAAGACACAGAGCATACTGCTGTAGCTGGAAACCCCTCCTGCCTTTTCTCCACAGTGTCTGCAGAATTTCTTAGTGCTGCAGGGCATTTTCTGCTGCATGTCTGAGTGCTGCTGGAGTTGCCACCTCATTTGCCAGGCTGGTGACCAGACCTGCATCCTATTATCCCTCCTGGTCCCTTCCCTCACAGCAGTCACAGAGCTCTGCAGATTTTAATGACTTCTTACTTCTGTCCTCCTTTTGGATTCTAGGGTAAGTGAAAAAGAATATAAATCAATGAAGATGAAGCTCATTTAAAAAAATAAAATAGGAACTGCTAATGTATGTGGTGGAATAATGCAGAGTAAAAATCTAGGGCAATTTGTTTAATATTGTTCTACTCTTTTTGCACAGCCACGGGCTACTTTAGGTACAGGTGCAGAGTGTTTCCTGGGGTTACCTAGTGCTCTGTTAGCCTATGTCTCACTCCTTGGACCTCACCACCAGATGTAATTTATTTCACTGTGCCATGCCTTCACTAAAACTGACTTACTTAAGGCTGAAATTAGCCATTAGTCTATACATTTCTGGGGGTTTTGGGTGGGTGAAGAGTCTATAATGAAAAATATGAATTATTTAGAAATAGAATGTCAAAAGGGAGCAGGTAGAAAACACTTGTGACTGGAAGAAATAAAGAGTCTTCTCCAGCTGCATTGTTTCAATTAGTGTTTTGTATCTCTTCAGCACATGTGAATCATTTGGTTGCACTTATAATGCAGTCATGGTTTAGGTAAGCACCAGAGCAGAGGTGTTCTGTGGTGCCTGGGGAGGTGTCTTAGGTGGGGAAGCAGGAGTGTTGTGGCATGTCCTGGTTGTGGCATGCCTGTTTGGAGTGAATCATAGTGAGCTCTTTAAATGTGAAGCCTCCTTCTCCTGCACATTCAGTGTTTACTAATGGAGTTGACTTGCAGAAATGAAGTTAAGGCCATGAAACTGGGTGATAGAGGAGCTGCTTGAGAGGCAGTCAGTGGAAATTCCTGGAAGAAACTAAAGCAGGTATAGAAGCAATAAGCTAATGGGAAACACTATGCCTGCTAATGAAAGGGAAAATAGTGATGAGGAAGTGTGAAAAGAGATTATTACTGAAGCATTCACACTTATTTGCAGAACTCCTGCTTTTATATTCAGAGTACTTGATATGCTGACTCATGGAGTTTGTGGAGTTACTCTTTTCCATGCTATGAAACTAGCAGGTGATTTTTAAAACTATTTTAAAATTTATTTATTTTTTTAACCAGTTGTTTCCAAAGGCTGGCTTTCTTTCCTTATAGTAAATGTCCTAGTTTAAAATTTGGAGGTATGAGGCATCCATCTCCATCTTCTACCCCTGCCTGCACTGTACTGTGTGCTTTTTGATGTTGAAAAAGATATCTCACACAGATTGCAGCTCACAGTTGGTAATGAGGAGGAGTTACTGTCGCTCTGCTATTCTCACATCTCAGTATGCTTTCTGTAATGTGAGAGGATTATTACTGATGCTCTGCTGGCTGTATTCATTGTTGTGAATGAATTATGCTTTTAAGCTGGGCATTAGCCTAAAAATTTCCTCCAGTAATTTAAGTGGGGATTATTATTACTGATCATGTTTATGGTTATTCTTTAGAGCCTATCATTGTGCCAAGCACAGTGTGTGAGATGCTCTCTGCCCCAGTGTCTGTCAAAAGAGCTGTATTTAGGGTGGGGCCAGGGATGGAGCATACAAACAGGGGGATTTCACATCTCAGACCCTTTTCTGATGAAGAATCTAAGGGTGGCTGGCATCTTTTTTGTCCTTATACTTTGGTTTGTCTGAGGAAAGGAGAGCATCTCTTCCCTGTATACTTCTCTGGGTTTGTGTGGAGTGGAGTCCTCCCAGCAGATACCTTCACATTTGGGTGCTTTTTTCTGCTCCTACTGGCTGCAGTTTTCTTTGCTCCCTGTGGACTTCCCTCGGGTGTCACAGGATGTTGGGCTGAGAGATGCTGGGGAAGCAAAGGCAGTGAGTGGCACCATGAACGTCCAGCTCTGGGTCTTTCTCTTCAAGTTTGTCATAGTCTTTTAATGCTGAATTATGGAGTATTTGAATCTGGACATGCATTCACCATAAACAGAGCACTTTAGAGGTGAAAGTGAGGAGCTGGGTTACTCAAGGCATTGCCATTGGATGGCTTCTGGGGAAAGCTGTTGGGAGGAAACAACACAGACTAGTCCCTGTGCTTCCTCATTTGCAAAGATTCAGTTGCTGTCTTATTTCTCCCTTCATAAAATTGTCTCTCTGAGTTTTCCAGGTGGATGCATCACAGGGGCCAGAATGTAGCCTGACAGGTAGAAATCTAAAGCAGCATGTCTTAGCAATGCTTTGTCAGCTGTGAATAACAAGGAATGTTTGGGGGTTTGTTCTGAAAATCCAGATGCCATCCATTGTCAGCTCTGCTTCTGCTGCCCTGGGCAAACCTCGTAACACAGTCACGGGCAGAACCCTCACTGTGCCGTGTGTTTGGCTCCCACAGACATTTGCCTAATCTGTCTGTGTGGCAACTTTAAACCAGGTGTCAGCTTTTTTCTGGAATGAAATCTCTATTGCCCTTGCAACCTGAAATCCAGAGGGCAATGCTGGATATGTTTTGAGGCTACCAGGATGATTTATGCTTAATTCTTAACAATGTAGGTGATTATATTGCATGAAGTTAAAAAGTAAACACAAACTCTCTAGAATATCATGGGGTTTTTTGCATAACATTGCTGATAAATAAATGGAGAGTGGAGAAGCTGAGACCTGCAGCAGTCAGTCAGAACTTGGTAGGGACCTCCCCACCCCCAAGGGCTCTGCAGTCTGGGTGTATGTATTGGATAAGCTCTCCCTTTTACAGTCAACAGTCTTTTCCAGTATAGTCTATGAGCAATGGTCTCAACTTACATTACTCTGGTGTGTGTCTGTGCATGTATGTTTACATATGATCTGAAATTACTTACCCAGAATATTTTAGGATGTTTGTGTGATGTAGGGATATGTGTGACAACATATATAAACTATTATTGGAATAACAATGAAAGCTTATATAAGTGTGTTGCATGCTACAATATATTTACCTTTGTATCAATAGGTATTAAAAAGTATACAATGTTTTGGCTTGACAATGCCCTTCAGAGTATATTATAGGAGTATATTGTATATTATATAGTATATTATGGTATTTTGCCAACCAAATACTGTGTGATACTAATGTCTACTGCTTCTGTTCCTCTTTTTTTTTTTTTTTTTTTTTTTAACTGCTGGACTCAAGTACTAGAAGGAGCAGATTCACCACATGAATCTCTTCTCTTGCTATGCTTAAAATAGGTTGTATACAATATGGAGTAATCTCCTTGTATTTTAAATCCAGAAGATACCTCTTAGAGATGTAACAAAATGAAAGTTTGGTTCTTCATAAATGGCATATCAATGAAGTAGTAAGTTGGTAATATAGAGAAACCTTTCAAACTCCAGTCATCAGCTGGTAAGAATGGGAGGGAAAAAAACCAATGAATTGCAGGATAGTGCCATGCAATTCCTCTAAATAAAGATCATTAAAGGTTCTGACAAGGCTTTGATACTGAAATGCTGCTTTACTCTTAGTAAACACCCAAGTGAAGCAAATACTTGACCTGTCTGACAGGCCATGAATGCTTCCATTAGCATGGCATAATTCTAATGCATTTAGTGTCTATGTTTAATGCTAAATGCATTAGCACTTAATGTCAAGAGCTCCAGACCTGCTAGAGTCAAGGGGTTAACACAAATTAAGAACTGCAAGAGAGATTTGTCACTCTCTGTAGCTTTGTGTTAGGAGTCCTAATTTCATTACCAAAGCTTAGTCTGTAAGGAAAGATTATTATTTTTGTGTTAGACTCTTTTTCTTTCTTTTGAAAGTAAAGACCCATTACCCTGCTACCATTTGCTGTCACAGTAACACCTCCTGAGAAGTCCCACACTAACATCATGTAAATATATAAGATAACACAGTGAAACTTGCAGGATGTTACCTAAGAAAATCTAGGTACCCAGTTTAATTAACAGATTGACAGTACAAAATGAAGTCTGTAATGAACACCTGTGATTAAAGATAGGCTTTTGTTTTGGTTAGCTTATCTTCTCTAAGAACAGAACATTTTGGACTTCAGCTGCATGAGAGAGCGAGGCCAATGTGTGAAATACAGCAATCCAGGCCACAGCTACCAGCAGCTTTCCCTCAGCATCTAGTGAGGGTTAAGCAGCCCTTAACCTTTCCACTTGACCTTGCTCCTCTTGGTGTTTCAGCACAGACAGTGGCACAGCCGTGCAGTGATCCTCACTGAGGATCAGCCCAGGTGAAAAATAACTTGAGAGGGGAAACTGGTACCACAGAAGAGTCAGCTTAGAGGCTTGGAATAAACACAGGGGGTTGGGCATCAGCATTGCCATATTGCTGATGGTTGCTTAACTGCACAGAGCTTGCTTCACTAGTCAATGTGAAATGAGGAAGATGCACCTGATCTCCTTTAAAGCCCTGCAAAGTGATAGTGCTTCATTGCTTTAATAGTCATTTCTTCTAGCAGTAGCAATGTAAAGTCAGTGGAACTGCAAACAAAGCACAAAGAATATGCCAGGGTCAGGCTGAAGAGTTGTTGTCTTGATTGACCTCAGGAAAAAAAATATTTTGAAGGGTTTTAAAAATTACTTTAATTAGAAAATGTACTTAGATGAGTGGGATTTATGCTAATTGGCACTTATACATCAGCCTCATTCTTTAAAAAGTTTTAGAAATCTTACAAACTTGATCTTCTCTCAGTGGTTCAGTGAGATGATGCTTGACTCCTTCTTGCAGAAAGGCAGTGAGGGAGATGTTTGCTCACCCATTCTCAGTGTATCAGGGCCCAAGTACACCAGCAGGTCTTAATTGCCCTGACCAGGGGCCTCCCTGCAGGCACCTGCTGCCCAAGGCTCCACTTCATCTTGTCCAGTCTGAGGAATATTTCTGTGTGATTTGCTACCTTTTCCCCAAATGAGGAAGAAATACTACTATAACAGCAGACATCTCATCTTGCATCTTGATGGAAGCATCTGCCTTTCATATCTCCTGCTGAGATCTGGAGGTGGACCCTCAGAAGCTCTGATCCTACTCTTGTCACTCTGTGAAGGATTGCCTCGAGATCCCAACTAGGTGTTTCCTTCTGTCACTCCATCACTTCCCTGCCCCAGTGTCTCCTAGCCACGTCCTTGTTCTCCAGCGCCGGTAACAATGCCAAATATTCATCTTGCTAACTAAAAGCATAAATAGTGTCTTTATTTTGCTTTTTCAGGCATGCTGAGATTCTGAACCTTTCAAAGCCCTCTTAACATCTGTTCCTTTCCATAAGCATGCATTGTTGCTAACATGCCAATCATATTCCTAGGATTATGGCTACAAGAATAAGTTACTACAGGGAAAGATGGAGACGAGTTACACCCAAGGTAAGAGCCAGCTGGGGAGCAGCTGATGAGCTGTGGGGCTGCACTCCTTTACCCTGCAGCAGTTTGTTCCTGTAGCCATGTCCTAGCGCTGGCCTTATTAACCCTGCCACCTCTTCAGAGTACACTGCTATCAAATAGACCAGCCCAACAATTTCTGTGTGTGGAAGAGCTTGAAGTGGTTTTCCTGCACCTAGTCTGAAAACCAGCCATCGTAATAGTTACAGGCTACACAGCACCGTGTTAAAATGCCAGTAACAAGATGTATCAATAACAGAGCCTAAACTGTGGGCAGCATGTGAGCATATTGAGAATTCCTCTGCTTGTCTTAAATTGATTGAAAGCTATCATTTTAAATTAAGGGGAAAATCCAGTTTAAAAATGTATTCATGGGAGGAAATGAGCATGAAGTGTGGTTAAAGTGTATCTTGATTTTAACTTTTTGGCTTTCATTTTGTGAAGTGTTAGGTAAGTGGATGAGCAACAGAAGTTCTAAGATAAAGTTGTCTGTGTTCTGCATTTACATTTGGATGGTAAATCCAGATAAGGAAGAGAGCCCTATGATTTGACATGCTCCTTGTGCTGACTCTCATGGTGTATTCTGAGTCTGATTTAGTTGATTTTGGATAAGGTGGAAATTACTTAACAGCTGCCAACACACATGAAAATCTGAGTATTGAAGTAGGATGAATCTCTGGCTCTGCCACCAAATGGATTGACGAATAACGAATAGGGGGCAAGAGGAACTGCTGCTAGGAAATGAGACAAAGCTGGAGCTAGCAGGAGTTTTATTCTCTAATAAGCCTTGTGCTTATTAGAGCCCTATGCTATGTGGCCTCAAGAGAACACCTCCAGGACAGTCTCTGGCAGCAGAATGGAGGGGAATGTCTGGGATATGCAAGTGTGGTCAGGAGCTATTTCCCAGCTGTGGCTTCCTAACAATCTCTGGAAATGCCAAATGTTTCCTCAGGCCTGAGGCTTCCCGCTGCACCTGGCCTTTGGGATGTTGTCAGTGCTCCTCAGCTCGGCAAAAACTGAGATCACTGCTTTCTCTCTTGGCTTCTTCTTGGACCTCGGGCTTGATTTCAATCTAACCTTGGTCCTCTCACCATTCCCCTGGTATCTGGCTCTGGCTGACGGGCTCTTCAGCTGACACCTTGACTGCAATGATCCCTGGCCTTGCTGTGCTCTGTGAGATCAGACTTTTTCTTCCTCATGCATCCCTGTTTTAGCACACCTTGAAAGTGAAGAGAGTGATAAATTTAGCTTAGGCTGTACCTTGGGAAGAATTACAGCTGTCTGAACAACCCTGCGTGCAGGCTGAGCATCTTCCTCTCTATTTTGCCATTTTAAAGTGTTATTTGCTTCATCTGAGAACATATATTAAAAACATGCTTCTCAGTAACCCTTGTTGATTAGTCTACATGTTATTTGTAGGCTCCAATCATAATACATTTTACTGTTTTTTTGGCAGATCTTCCTTATGCTTGTTAAAATATTTGAAAAAAAAAAAAGAGGGATAAAAACAACCCACCAAAACTCAGTAAAATTTTTTATTTTTTAGATGCTGAATCAACTATATAAAAAAACTCCTCTATCTCAGGGTTTTTTTCATCTGTGACCTCCCCAATATACATTTCAATAGGCAAACTTAGATCTCAACACAAAAATAAATTGCTTGCTGTTTATAAAATGCATATATTTGTGTTGGAAATGAGTGTAATGGATGTGATCCAATAACACTATTATTGTCAGCATTGCTTTCTTTTGGCTTATTAAAATTACATATACATTTAAAATAGATTTATAGCTGCCTATTTGTATATCTGAGAAAAAAAAATCTGGCATTTCACTAGCTGTGCCTTTGATAGTTAAGACTTCTGTAGTTGTTTTCATGCTTTCTTTTTGATTAGTGGAAACAGGAACTGTTTATTTGAAGGTTCTTATTTTTAGCATCTGCAGCTGAAAATATGTCTACTCAGTTATGTCAGTTATTTATTAAAAATACATATAGATTAATTGAAAACTTATATAGAGATTAATGGAAATTTATTTTTCATATATACTTAACAGCAAATATTCTGACTGTAGGTTCAATTTTGCTTCTAAAATTTGAGTCCATTGGATGGCCAGGAAAACACTAAATTATCTGGGGCTTTACTGATCCTTGCACATACTGTCATACCTACCAGTGACATGTGCTTGGCATTGCCAGCTCTTCCCTCATGGACTGCTTGGTCCTGCTGGTCACTGCTGGCACTCCTGGCTGCTGCTGTTTGCCCAAGGATTAATAGTGAGGAGGAGACTTGCTTAGACTTGTCCAGACACTCAACTCAGCTTGAAACTGGCTTAAAAAACCTTTGTTCAAGTCTGCATGGTAGAAAGCAAACATAGCCCTGGGGACATGGGATCAAGCAGATGGAGAGGAGTTTAACCCCAAACCAGTTCCAGCTAGAGTTCCTCTTTATACAGCATAATCCTCTTATGCATCCACCCATTTCTTATCTCACTAAGTGGTTGAATATTTTATTTATTTGCAAAGTGTACATTCAGGCTTCATTTATATTGCATAGGCTGTGCTTATTGCATGCTGTCATTTTGTACCAGATTTGACCCAAAGAAGTGGCTGGGACTGTTTTCTTCCCCATTTTCAGTAATCTGTTTGCAGCATGTGCATCTTTGTATGCACAAGTCTTTTTGGGGTCAAGGCCTCATTGGTGTCTTCCAGGTTCATCCAGCATCAGCCTGAATGAATTACTGCTTTGTGCAATCACTGAACAGAGAAGGTAGTATGTTCTGGCAGAGCAGAACCTCATGGGCAGTAATTAGACTTAGCATCTGTAAATTACTTCACAAACCACATCTGAAAGGTGCTGAAGAAGCACCTCTAGAGGGATTATTAATGCATATAAATAAAATGAAATTTTGAAAGCTAAATAACTAAACAAAACCCAAAGACAGATATTAAAGGTGTTCTAGAAAGGCTATAAATCAGTTGCAGCCACTAGGTTGGAACAGAGTGTGGAAGTGCTAGAAACACATCTGTCATCAGGGTAGCTGTAGCAACCTTATTTCCTGGCTGCAGAAGGAGAGGCTTTGATCTCAGCTGTCACTGAAGCACTTATTTCTGAAAAAAAATGAGTTAAAAGCTAGTATAAAGTTTTTAAAAGAGTGGAGGGTTATGACTTTGAAAACTTGTTTCAAATGTTAATTTTCTTTCTTTCTTATTAAAATGTGTTTTAATGAAAGGTAACTGAAGACCCCTAAGAGTTTGAATTTGTAAGTTGATTTAATCTTTTCCTTATTGCTTACCTGTCGTACTCATTTCATCAACTATCTACCTGAAATATTTCTTTAATTAGTGAATAGTGAGTAACTTGGGGGAACTGGAGCTGCTCAGGTTGTTTTACATAGAGCTGTGAATCAGGTCAAACAGTACTTTGATACAGAAAAGAAATTCAATTTGTCAGGTGGGTATTTGCCCTGATGTTTTAATTCAGTGGTAAGCTTTTACGGTACTCTCTCATTCACTGCAGTGTGGTTCTTGGAGTGCACAGAGTGGTTTTCTTTCATATGAATTAAGTCAGAAGAGATGCTCCAGGAGTGCACCTAATCCGCCTGCTAATGGACACTTAGCCCACTTAAATCAAACTTCAGCTTGTCTGAAATAATGCCCCAAAATGCAGGGCCCCCAGCACAGCTGCTGTGCTCTGCAGGTCTGCTCCTCTCCCACACAGGTAGCCTTGCTCTGGCTTTCCTCTCTGCCTGGTAAAGAAGTTGTTAAGATTGTGGGATTTTTTATTATTTTTTTTAAATTAAGGACATGCTATAAACCTCCTGTCATGAGGAAGTTAATATCCTCCTCAGCTTTTAATGCTGAATGGCTCTTGACGGAGTAAGGAAATGAACATTTGGAAATAGTGAAATCTTTATCAATAGGATGAATGGTATAAAACAAGATATTACCTGGGAGAAGGGCAGAAATGTATGAGGATGATTAAACAAAACATTTGCACATGGAAGTAATGAAGAGTTTAAGGGAAGCAACTCTTTATGGCTTGGTTTTGTATCAAGGACTTAAGATTTGGCTGTGTTTTTTTCTCAAATGATAAAGATGAGAGGTTTAGGATTTGTTGTCTTGAGCTGAGATTTCAAAATCTGCAAATGGAATTTTGCCCTGGATGTTGTCTTAAAGTCAGGTCAGTTTAACATTCTGACAAAAGTGTTAGGTGTTAAATGTCTTTTCAGGATGTCAGACCTACTAAAGCAAGCACATATCTTCTGGATTTTAATCTGTATGAATCCTAGATAATGCTAGAAGTGAATATTTGTAGGAGAATCCATCTTAAGTGACATCTCACTCCTGCCTTTCACTTACTTAAAGCCAATAATAGGCTGAACAAGGAGCAGATGTAAGCTCAGATACTCTGTGTTAGTACTGACTTAGTAGTATCAGTTGTGTGATTATGTGAAAGCTCTGAAAGATCTGAGTACTATGCATGTGGGTGAGCTGCTGTTGTATCCTGATCCCATATCTTCAGAACAGGACTTTGAGCAGAACAGCTTTTCTATCCTTTAAAACTTCAGAATTTCAGACTTGCAGTGCTGGTGCACCATTGGTGCTGAAGGGTTTAGAATTTCATTGGGAAGTGTGGAAATAGAAGAATCTCAACCAAATTCCCAGAGACTTGGAACCTCCTCCCATTCCTGTCTCAGAACAGAATATACTGACTAACTGTTGAGCCAACAGAATTTTTTTTACTAGTTAGGTCTAAGTTTTTTCTACTGCTGGCAGATTTACTAACTCGTATAAAGCTTCTAGCCTCACAAGTATCTGCTGTTGTATGAACCACTCTGGTGGTTGATTTGAAAGGGGTAAAAGCTCTGATCTGGGGAATCTAGAAGCAGAAATGTGTAACATTCATCTTGTGTCTTCCTCAGTGTGTCATGGTGGCCCCAGTCCCAGCCTGGCTTTATGCTTTGAACTGTGTAGGAAATCTTGTATTCGGCTGCCACAACCACCACTCAAAAAAGAGATCCAGTCACAGTAACTTTCATGTATCTTGCATGATGTGTTTTTGTGCTGTAAATACAGGCTGGAAAATACATGTTGCAGAAAGAAGGGAGTGAAATTTTCTTTGAGAAGTTTGTTTATTACGTTTGCTTGTTTATTATGTTAGCAGTGTTTAGCAAACACTGAGGAAGGGAAATTGCCTTTCCGCTGAAGATCAAAGAAGTCAGCATTTGTTTCATCAGTCTCTTGTGCCATGCTGTGAAACCTCTGGGCCTTTCCATCCAAAGGAATGGGAAATGGAAGGCTTGCGTTTTAGGATGTACGATTCCAATGTCTACCTGCTGTTACGGAAGTACAGACAGAACTGTATCTCCAGTGGTGAATCCTGCCATCCTTTTTAAAGACAATTAAGGAGTGATTTTTTTAGGGTATGTCTAGAAAATCTAAAATATTGAAACTGTTACCATAATGCCCTCTAAAACATCAAATGCTTTTGGTCAGGGCCGAGTCCTTGAACCAGAGACTACCTTGTAGAAGCAGGTATTTCCATTGCAGAGGCATGTGGAGATCCCAAAGCCAGGTTTCTCCTTTATCTCTGCACAGAGGTACCAGCACTTGAAAGCTCAGCTGGACCTGTCATAGTTGGGAAAAGGAATTTTCCAGAACAGGAAGGAGTCACTCTGACTGAGAGCAAAGCACCCTGATCAGAAGGTGCCTCAGCAGGTCTCTCCCTACTATGGGCTGGCTGATGGATTTTTATTTTTTTTTTTTCCTGTCTAGGAGGAGTCAGGGCTGGAAGGGCAGTATACATAGCTTTAAGAACTGACCCTGCTTAGAGTGGTGTGCTGGACTACATGACCTTCTAAAGTCCCTTCCAACGTGAACTGTCCCAGATCTCTCCCTCCACCCAAAAAAATAATCTCATGGTGACCCTACTTGGGAACCTCTTCCCTCCTCCTGACATTTTTCCTTCTGCAGGTGTGGACATTAGAAGCTTCTGGCTCTGCAGGAGCAAAGTTTCTGTGTTAACCTGAAGATCTGGCCTTGCTGGAGATACTCAGCATTTCTTTATTTATCATTATTCTAGATGAAAGGTACAGCACAACTGAACCTCTTCTCTGCCTTAACAGATAACTTGGATTTCTGAAAAGATTCTGAAGTTCAGAATATGCCAAGTTCACGTTGCTCTGCACCCCCTCTGAAGATATGTTAAGACTGTGTTGTATGTGAAAAAAAGGACCTTATTCTGAGTTTGTCTTTAGGATTTTCATTTCAATTGACTTGGTGCTGAATGGTTCTTCCTTTTTTTGGTTCAAGCCTGGGAGGGAGGGTTAGTTGGTTAAGTTTAGCAATAGCTGTCTAAGCTTTATTTTTACTTAGCTGTGTCATTTCTTTCTTATGACTATTGCAATCGCCTGCCATCTGGGGGCTTCTGGACCTGCTTCAATAAATCCTATTCTCTTCCTCTTGCTTGAAAGGTTTGCAAAAGGAGAGAAACTGGCTGGGTTATGCAGAGGGCTGCAAGCTGTGGAACAAGAGTTAGACATATTTTACTTGGTTGTACTTAAGTAAAATTGCTGTGGTAAGTCACCACAAATGACAGCCAGGGAAGAAATAGGTGGCTAAGAAATGGTTGTTTGACAAGTGATACCATGTGAACAGGGAGCTGCTAACCCCCTTTCTTCCTTGCCTCTAGAAGAGCATGATTACTGACCTTTATGAATGTGTGTGTGCTCTTGGGAAGATCAAAATGTTGTCAGGAACCTGAAAGGACTAAGTAGTGCCTACTAAAAATGCCACCTTCTGGAGGTGCAGTCATTGGAAGCTGCATTGGAGAGATGTTCCCAGGAGACCCACTTGCCCACTACAGCCCTATGCTTCTGGAAAATTCTTGCAGTGGCATTTTCTCTCTCAAAAATAAATTCTTTCCACTCTCACATTGCATCTATAGTTTTTGTAAATGTTTTTTACACCTTTCTTAAGCATCTTTATTTATAAGTTCCTGTGTGAAGCCTCAGTGTTTTGTAGATGAATTTTCTTTTCCGAGACACTGCAAAATTACTCAGACCAGCAGCTTTCTGTTGCTCCAGCATCTGTATTTATGAGCCAGAGGATGGGTGTGATGTAACATTTCATTTTACTTTTTTTTTTTAATTATTATTTACTTATTTTATCTTGGCATATTACTCATTCCTCCTTTTCTGTGAATATAACATTGGTGTAAATTGCCTCAGACCAATTTTTAACTTTCTTTGCTCTGCTCTTTTGCCCTGGCTGATGGTTCTGCTCAAGTAGCTTTGTGGCCTTCTGGTCACCTTTGGTCTAACTGTGGCACATTGTCCTTCTATCAGCAATTCTCAATTTTCAAATGGCCATGTTTAATAATAGTAGTTTGGAGATTCAGCATTGTCAACTTTGACTGTTCCCTTGACCTCTTCATTTTCCTGGGAGTTTATTGGGACAGATACTGGGAGAATACATGAGAAGAAATGCTGTGGCATTCATTACTCTTGCTATGAACTTTCATTTGTAAATGCTGGCTAATGGTAATGTAGCTGCTGTCCAGTGTGCTCTCAGGTAGCATAAGTCATGCATGCAAAACAGAGATGCCTTTCTTGCTTCACTGCAAAATAACTTACATTTGCTATCTACTCACACAGCAATGGGAAACAAGCTGCACTGTCCCCCTTTAGAGTAATAATGCATTTAATATGCAGGTGGATTAGTTCAAGTGGCTGGGTTAAAGAAATCTTTTTGTAGGAAGAAATAACTGTAGCAAGTACATCATTAGCTCTTGCTTTTGTTCTTTAATGAGTTTAATCCCAGGATTTTGTCTTTTGGACCTATTTTTGAGAAATGAAACTGTTCTCTTGGTGCTCTTACAGCCTCTTGACTTGGTGCTGATGCTTTCTTGGAGAACTAAAATTAACATGTCAGCTTCAGTAGGTCCACAAGAGTGATAAAGTCAAGTCACCTCAGGTGTACTTATTCCTGATGGGGAATCCTAACTGGATGGTAGGGACTGTTTTACACAGGCCCCAGATGGGAAGAGTTTTCTGATAAGTTTCATGATTCTGTTCGGAGGAATTAGTCATCTAATTGAACTCTCTTTTATTATTTGGGAGAAGCTACACATTGCACAGTAACTCTATCTAAGATACTTTAAGAATCTTATTAAGAGCATCAGGATTGTGTGACCTTATATTAGGACCTCTAGTTACTTAAAGATGTCTTGCTTTGTCTTTTTTTGCTCAGTGACAGGAAAGTAAATGATGTGCAGAATTGAGCTCCTAGTGAAAATTTGTCTTCCATCAGTTTATTCAACTTTTTCAGTACCTACCCTGCTCTTGCACATGAGAAGCAAGATTATACTGGAAGCATCTACAAGGACGTTCCACTGTACATGTAGGGCCAGACTATCAGTATTTGATCACAGCTTTTAAGGCACCTGCTGGTAGTCTATTTATAAATCTAGTCCCTATTGAGTTATGTCTTTGGGGATAAAAGAGCTTTATATATGCAAAATATTAATTTTTCTTCTAAGGGGTAAAACTGTTTCTCAAGTGATGAAAAATCTGGGAGTGTTCATGGAATGGAGCCGATCTTTTAATGATCATATCAGCAGAGTTGCCAGGCTGACATTTGATTATCTCCAAACAGTGTAGTGCTGCATTACCATCTCTCCCAAATGGATGTTGGATTGCTTATCCATGCCTTTTGCAACACCCTGGCTAAATTAATTCAGCTGTCCCTGGAGTGCTTCCAACAGAGACCATTCACTGATAACAACTCAAAATTTCCCTTCCAGGATTTTAACTCAGCCTTTGCATGTTTTCTCATCCTGGGTAGTGCTGTGCTGACTTACAGGTGCAGGGTAACAGAAGGTTGTACTTTGCTTTGCAGTGTGGGGCTTAATGCAGTCATTTTTCACCTCTTAAAAACAAAGGTCTCAACTCAACTTGCAGTCATGAGTAAAGCGAGTTTGGTGGCCATGACCTCATCTCTAGTGGATGCAATAGTCTGCAATATAAACTGATCATGTGGGTTGGCATGGTTCATGGTGACTTTCTTTTACATGAAATCCCAGAAAGGATTATCCAGGGGTGCTAAAGCCAAAGCTGAGGCAAAATAGCAGTTATATCAAAAGCTTCCTTCCTGGGCACTCAGGTTTGGTTCCACTCAGACCTGCAGCAATTCATTATAATGAACATTAAGCAGTTCCTGGTCTATTAAAGGGAGCTGAAACATGAAAACTGTCACTCATAGATGTAGCTGAAGTTTTAGGGCTTTAGTGCGCCTCTAGTACTGCACACACAGTTATGCTCATTTTTATAAAGGTACAGCAGTACTTCCACCTTTAAACTTTTCGTATTGTCCACTCTGTAGCTCTAGAAATCAGTGCTGGCCATTCACTGCAGAAAGCCTTAGCATGGCTGTGGCAAGGTTAAACTCTTGGCTGCATTCAGATAACTTATCAGTCTCTCTTATGACTATTCTAAACTGTGTGGCTTTGCTTATAAGCAGTATGCCCTGAATGCAGTGCACTTGCTGGGAAAACCTTCAGTGCTTTCAGAAGGAGCAAGCCTGAAAGCCAGCTTTTTATCAGAACACATCTTGCTTCAAGAATGCTGGAATTAGATCCAGTTTCAAACTTTAGGGCTAATGCTTCTGTCTCATTTCTCATTTGTATCTCTGCCACTTCTATTGGCTGTGTGTCAGATCTGGAAGAGCCTCTGACCCAATGAATGCATGAATTATTTAAGACATGAGTTAATTTTCTTTGGGCATTGTAACAGATTTAAACATGATACCAGCAAAGAAGACTGTCTTCTGGAATTCCTTTCATGTATCTTTGAAACGTTTTTAATATATTTGCATTATGGACAATTAAACGGAGC
Source organism: Chaetura pelagica (assembly GCF_000747805.2). Lineage (NCBI taxonomy): Eukaryota > Metazoa > Chordata > Aves > Apodiformes > Apodidae > Chaetura > Chaetura pelagica. The sequence continues at coordinate 2,116,347 of NW_009952574.1, read as the reverse complement.
TGAAAGTAGTGGATTTATTATTACTAATGCTTTTAAAATTCCTAGATTTGTGCTTCATGCTTGAGAGTATAACCCCACCTCTAATTAATGAGGGCTAAGAAGTAGCTTCCCTGTGGGCAGATTATTCCATAACTGCTGTATGGCTGCTGGCTTGTCTCCCCAGCTAAGGAAGGGCTAACATCTCACCAGTCTCTTCCAACCTCTTCCCTTAGGGTACTGTTTATTAATTCAGACAAAAACCTCTGAGAGTAATGCAAAACAAATCTGTCCCTTGAACACCACAGCCTTTGTTCCATGTCCTCTTCTTTATCTCCCTTCTGCAGGGCTAGCTAGTTGCAGAGGAAGACTCCAGACTGCATGTTGATCTTGCTCTCTCTCGGTCTTATTTGAGCATCAACCATTTCCTTTCCAACTGGATCTCAAAACTGCATGTGTTGCACGCTTGGCTAAAAGGGCAGGAACCTGGATAGACAGCCTCTCTGTCTGGGCTAGTACAGCAATGTTAATGTTTCTTTTTACATTATCAGTTATAATAATGACATGAAATACTATAATAAAGCACCAAAATGCTTCAGAGATGCTTCAGCAAACCCTGGGGGATGTGGCTGCCTCTCCACAGACTCATTTGGACCCACTGTCACCCTTGGCTGTGACATCTGTAGTTGTGTGGTCATGAGAGTTGCAGGACTATTAAGGTTGTCTCTGAAGAGATGATCCTGAAACATTGAACAGAGGTGATGTGGGAAAGTCTCTGCTTGTGTTTGGGTAGTAGGATCAGGATGAGCAAGTGGCAGATCTGAAGCCTCAGTGCAGCATCCTGGTCCAGCCACCAGTATGGAATGTGTGCAGTGAAACAAGCTGGTCTTCAAACCCAGAAATAAACACAGTGGCTAGAAATCTATTTTCATACCTTTTTTTTTTGGAAAGTATTGTTTGATATGCAGCTTGTCTCCTACTAGGGGTCACATTTATAGCAGGCACTCATGTCTGAAATTATCAAGAAAAAGTATTATAGTGCATTCTAATTTAATTATATAAATAATTAGAATTATTTATAAGGGCTGCTTCAAATCTCTTCTCTGAAAAATCTTTACAGACTGCATGTGATTTAGTATTAATACAACTGAGATGCAGAGATGACTTTAAGTGCTTTATTTATTTATTTTGGAAAACACAAAGAAATCCATAATTGGCTCTTTAATAGTGCTGCAACTGTTCTTAACCTTATTCCATGTTTGAATACAGAGTGCAATTCACAAATTCTTGTGAGTAGCAGTTTTAGTAGGTACCATAGCAACAAGTATAGTGTCCAAGTCCTGTCTTCCCACTGAGGGCTAGAACACCCCTGAAAGGACAAGCTCTGTAGATACTTATCTAGTTTTGCTAACACCACTTGCATTAGGGCAAGTCTCTAAGAGAGCACTCCATTTTAAACCAATGCATTTTTCCTTGGAAAGCAGCAATGCATAATTCATCAAGTGATGATGGTACTTACTGAGACTAGGAGGAAAACTTTGCAAAATGAAATGTTATATGCATTTTAATACAATTTGTGTAGTTCATGAAATCATCAACATAGGTTCTAGTACCTTCTAGTTCAGTTTTAGCCTCTTTTATCTGTATGTTTTAGTCTCTTCTGTCTGTACATTTTCCTGTTGTTTGGAAGCCTTCATCTCTGTTTTATCACCTGTGCCAAGAAATAAGGAGACTTGACTTATTAATACTGTCACTGTCTGTTCCTCCTTATGACAATGCAGGGGAAGACCAAGGGCAGAGGTCTGGACAAGCTGAGTATAATTTGGAAAGAGGAGAGTTTGAGGTGGCCTTCTGAGACCCCTGAATTTCTTTGAGGTTTTGGAAGCCAAACAGAACTGAATTTCAGAGCTCTACTTATTTTAACAATAAGCCAAATCAGAACCCTGGATCTTAATTAACATTTCTGCATTTAGAATTACTTTTGTGAACACAATAGAGCTGATTATTACTGAAAGCCTCTTCAAAGAAGTTAAATTAATCTGATAAATCAATGTGACCAATGCAGATAAGTCTTGCAGAGCATTTTCAAGCTATACCAGGATCTGTCAGAAAGACTAATGAATATCCAATTTCCAAAAGTACACATTTTCAAGGAGGGGAGGAGTAAGATAAATGACACACATAAACTTCACTAACTTGCATGCCAGGTAACATGAAGATGCAAATATGAAATTAAACTTGGTCAGCAGAAGCAAACTTGAAGATAATAACAGAGAATGCTGAAACTGTTGTGACTGACAACTCTAGGAGCAGATGGCAAAGAGAGGGAGGTGATGTATGGGAGCAGTGGTATGATATTTGCACTCCTTCAGATGTATCCAGCTTAATAATAATAACAATAATAACAATAATAATCTTCCTGTTAATGAATATTCATTCCCTGTCACATCCAAGTGAGTAGCACTGTGAAGATAGCTTGGTAATCAACTCAAAACAGAAGAAATTCCAAGGCCTGAGACTGTGGCTATCATTTGTGGTTACAAAGTGAACAACAGGCCAGCTCTGTGTTTGCAGCAAAAAAGCAGGAGGTTTCCAGGAATGTTCTTACTACTCTAGGGGGAAATTTTGCATCTTACTCTTGTGTAAGATCATCTTTTCACAATGCCAAGGCTCAGATGATAGGTGGTTTTGGATGCCCTTGATACATGAGTGGAAATATAAGATAGTCAGAGTAGCTATTTTTATCATAAAGTGCAAGTGATGTGTTTCTATTGATAAAAAAAGGCATTGTTTCTCTTTCTTATGTATGAAGTCAGAGAAGCAAACAGAAGAGGGTTGTATTCAGGGAAGTGCGAAAAGAATAAGAGCCTAGCCTGAAATGAAGAGGAAGAAAGGGGATATCCCCAGAGTCAAAGAGAAAAAGAAATAGCAAGGTATTAGAGGGAAGTTAGCATTACCCTCCCAACAGGCTCTGACTTGGAGGTCATGTCCCTGACCTCCACGGGTGTCAAATGTCAGGCCTGGCCTTTTCAATATTACTACATGCCTTTCTGACTTAAAAGGATGTGAGATAGGCTGCAAAGCACTTAAAAAATTAACAGGGGAGTGTTATATGCCTGTGTACAGTGCTAGCCCCATGGATCACTCCTGAGTTACTATTCTAGCAGTTGCCTCTGTTGTACCACATCTTACTGCTCCTGCCCACAGCTGACTCCTCCATGATGTCCAACAGGAGTGGTGATGGGATTTATCTTAGATGAGTGGATGCATTTAGATATAAAGGTTTGCTTAAGTTTTATTCTCTGTAGATTTCATAACCCCCTAGACTTTCAGATTCTATCTTAACTTTGAGCAAGGAGTACTAAAAATACCAATAGAGTTTTTAGTCTCAAGACTTAAAAACTAAAGCATTTGTGCATGCACCAGATTAACAACCACAGATAACTTTTGGTAAGTCAGCCCTCCCTGATCCCTAAGGATCAAACCAGCTATGCCTGCTAGCTTTTTGAGACTGGGTGTGCTCTTTTTTAACACTTCTGTGATCTAGGATGATCTTTATAAAGAATCACAGGGGAACCTGACTAAGTTTCATGGACCAATTCTCAGACTTAAAGCTGGAGGAGAAGAAACCGTATCCTCTGAAGGATGTGCTGCCCTTTCTGTCTTTGGAATTAGGGGACAGGCCATGAGAATAAGTAACTTGTTTACAAGTTTTTATTCTCTTTCAACTCTCTGAGCAATTTATGTCACCTTTTTTTCATAGGTGATGCTAAGACAGACTTGCCAGCTCAAGCTGAAAGATAAAAAAAAAAAACATACGTATTTAAGGTAATTAAGTTTCTTGTCAGAGAATTGTTTTTTTTTTTTTTTTTCATAGGTGATGCTAAGACAGACTTGCCAGCTCAAGCTGAAAGATAAAATAAAACAGATGAAGGTATTGGAGGGAGGAAAGCATTTCCTTTTTTGCAGTTCTGTACAATGATACAATAAGTGGGTTTCCAACTAAAATACTGAATCACAATTCTTCAGGCAGTTTTACACTTAAATCATAGTCTTGTCAAGTCTGTGTTTGATATGGTTTAATTAATGCTCCTCTTTCTTTGTGTATGATTTTGATGTGTATGTGATAGATTCATACAACCTCAGGTGATCAAAAAGAGTCATTTGTCAGTGTCAGAGCGTGTGCTAAGGTCTCAGTTGGCTCCATGTACACACTAGATGAGGGAGGTAGGAATGGGTTATTAGAGGACTGTGAATCAGCTATTAAGAAATCACCTACAGTAAATGAAGCTAATACTGGTTTGATTAGGCTGCACGCAGTACCAGGATCAAATGAGTTTGGAAAGTTAAGTCAAACTGAGTATGACATCCCCTGTAATGCGACAGAGAGTTGTTCACAGCCTGTAGGTTTGCAATTGTTAGTAACATTTGTTAATTCTTCCAGGGCAAAATCCTCACTTTCAGGAATCACCACCTGAAGATCCTAGCTTTCTGTGAGACAGTTAATATTGTCTCACCTTTATTATTTGAGACAATCCAACAGGAAGGAGAGGAGACGGAGCATGTAATTGTTCTCACAGGGACTGGTGGTGGGATCACGCTAATGGCAGAAGTGCTTTGGAAGGAAGCTCAGAAGTCTTTTAGTTGGGATTTGCTCACAGATGGAACTGACAGTGACAGCAGACCCTGGATCAGCTTCAGCCAGTGGTAACTCTTTCCCTCTGGTTTCCCTGGGTAACCTCCTTCATCAGTTAGGATGCAGATGGGTATGTCACCTTCCGTTCCTGCCTCGCTCCAAGTGCCTTGTGATATTTCAAGCATCCTCATCGCTCTTCATTTCCTTAAGTGTTAATACAAGTAATACCTGCTATCTGTAAGGTAGTGCTTGATGGGATAAAGTGCTTTGATAAGCTCTTAATTATATGGTTTCTTATAATTTGTTGACTTCCTTTCCCAGCAATAGTGAGATTCTTCTAACACAAGGCCTCATTCTCAGTGGCGTCATTTGACATAATTGTGCTGATTTCATTACCTTACACTCTGATTTGCCCCCATTTCTCTTTGCAAGTTGATCACAGTGATTGATTGACTAGGAAAATAGGTTTTATCATCCTTAGTCTCCAAATTGAATAGCTGTAGCTGTTGGATTATTCTAATCCTGGGGGTATCCTCCTTTGGCTGATTTGCATTGCTGAACAGAACCACCTTCCTCTTGTCTCCCCTCCACTGCCCCTGCAAATGAGGGGATTAAGCAAAGAGGTGCTTAAGCTCAGCACTTGATTGATACACATGCTTATGCAAATTTTGAAGGAAATAATGAGATTCTTGAAAATTACCTTGAATATTGGACATCTTCAACATGATTCCATGCAGAAAATGGTAATAGAGAGTGAAACTAAGGCTCAGTTATAGCAAAAACTCATGATCTTGAGCCCATTTTGCTTAACTCTGCCCTGGAAAAAGAAGCTCATCCTTTCTAGGCTGTGGTGCAAGACCACTCTTGAAGAGCAAACCCTCCTTTTCCTTCTCAGCTTGCCAATAAGAAGATTCTGCACTGACCAAAACAAATGGCAAAGGGTGATAAGTTGGATGTTTTGGTTATTTTCCTTGTAGTGGATTTTTTAGTAGTGCTGCTGCTGTCTGTGCTAACATCTTCACTAGAAACATCTCTTTTCCTGGCCTCGCTGTGCTGTTGTGAAGTGTTCAGTTTGCCATGGGAGGTGACATGTGGCAATCGAGAGAAACTCACTCAGCCCAACATGCCACCAAGCACACTGGCTCTTCACTTGAATTTCCTTTGAGGGTGTATTTCCTGCTCAGTTAGAGGAAGAGCTCTGGAGGGAGATATGCCAGCTTGCTATCCAGGGATTAAAGAGATGAGGAGTCATCTGTATTTGGCCATTTAATCTCCCTATTCCTAGCAACATTGAGATCCATGTACCCCATATAAGCAGGTGGAGGGAAACATGTTTTAAACACAGACAGGAGGCAAGAGGTTGTGTGATGTATACAAATGTTAAATAGACTATGTCGTTTACATTCATACATGGCAGGTGAAAGACAGAACAAAATGGCTATATCATCTACCACAGGCTACAAGGGAGACTCAGTGTGTGATTAAATAATGAATAAAATATAATCTCAAATAATAATGCTATACTGTAAATAATTCCATTTGTTTACCCTATTCTGGCATTGAAGTTCGTCTCCCTTGGAGACTTCTTGACTTTTGATGCTGTTTTGCTTTGCATATGCTTGATTTCTTTTTTTTTCTTCTCTTTCTGCTTTCCACAGACCCTTTATAAAGGTTCAGGAACTGACATAACTAAGTTAATAATTCACAGTAAATAATTTTTCTGGTTGAATTTAGCATCTTTATTTCTGTAAAATAGCCCAACACATTATGTATGTTTTACACTAATTAGTTGTTAAATTAGTTTTAAGTATTAATTTCCCTCTAGCCACCATCCTTCTATTTTTATGAGTAGAATATAAACTCTAGTCTAGAAATAGTTGATTTAAAAAATGAGTTTATTTGTGACTACGGAAGTGTAATTTTAAATTTTTTTTCCTGCCTGGATGGCTACAGTGTTGTTACTGGTATAACATAGTCCTAGGCAACATGAATCTCTGATTTTATTTTTCTTAATTCATATTTAAGCCATTACATTTTGATCTTTCAGATGCTTTGGAAAGGCAACACAAGGCATTTTTATGTGCATATGAGCATTGTAATATTCCTGTGCAGGTATGAAGTATCTCTGCCTCAATTAAAACAGAGGGCAGTTTTTACTGGGTTTTTTTTATATATATATTTTTAGGTGCCAGCAGAAGATGCATGTCCTGCCTAAAAAAGCCAGGAGTTTCCTAAGATCATAATAAAGAAGGAACAAAAAAAAACCCCACAAGATGTGATGAAGGATGATGACAAGGAAAGTAAAAATTCTCTTTTTGGCAGAGGCAAAAGTTCACTGGGCATTTGCATTGATCCTTGCCTGGAAATTATGTCTGGAAGTTTTGAGGATTCAGGGAGAACTGAAGTACATCAGTGAAGTGAGTTTGGTTTCTTTATAGGAATTTGGGGTTGAGTAAGCACTATAACCTGAGACATGACAGCAGTGTACTTTGCAGCTCAGATTGAGGCCTTTTGCATCCCTGGCTCTAGAGGCCTCCACGTTGCATCGCAGGTGATCTTTTGTTTCTGAGCCCCTAGGGATGGGACTGGTGTGAAGAAGTGGTCATTTGCTCTGCTCTGGGTACACAAGCCCAAAGCTCTGCGTGCAGGGTGATCTCAATATCAATGTCAAGATGTGAAGGTAGAAATAGTTTTCTCTTAAGATTTCATTACTGTATGGGACTTTTGGAGTAACAACTAAATGAACCTCTGAGATGAGTAACAGTGGAACAAACCAAAGTCCATGCTGCCTGCTGCCTGCTTCCCCGTTGTCTTAGAACAACGTTCACTGTAGCTGCTGTGTAGTGTGGCAGGGAAAGCTTCTCCTCATTTCCATTTCAAACTCTGACTGCTCTGAGATGAGTATAATCAGTCCCTCACTGCAGTTGTGCACTGCAGCATCTTTGCTCCTGCTCCGTCTCTCGGGGCTTGCTCCTATGCTTGCCCAGCTGTTTGTGGGGCTCTGCTTCCCAGCTGACTCAGAGGCACTGGAGCTCAGACAGCTCTGTGGGAGCACTCCAGCACTCTCTTATTCACAGGCACTTATGTGGCTTTTTTGCTCAGACATCTGCGTTTAAGGAATGGAAATTCATGTCTCTTGCATATAGATCTCTTTCAGGGATCTTTTGCAAGCATTTCCCGGTTCTGTATCTCTTTGTTTGGATGGGATTGCAGATAAGCATTTGTACATTCGACGCTCTTGGTACAGCTATGCATCATTATGCTCTTTCTGTGCAAGCAGAGAGCCTTCCCAAAGCTCAGGGAGTTATTTGTACCAACAGCAAGCTTTTGAACCCAGCTGATCATCCTGTCTGTCTTTAGCAAGTATTTTTGCTAAAAGCAGGCAGGCATCTGTGCTGAAGTTGGGAGCTTCACGCCAGTCTCTCAAATCCCATATTTACCTGAATCACAAGCCCATAGCTGTGGCTTAATCCAGTCACTAGGAGAACCTGATGGATTTCCTACCAAACTTCTCCCCTCAAACCAGGCAAGAAGACAACAGTGAGGAAACTGTTGAGGCCTCAGAGACACCATAACTTAACACTGGAAGGATGCAGGGCTTCAGATTTGATAAATATTACTTGCCAAGAATTTAATTCCTCACATAGACATGGGGGGATTGGAGAAGACTGGGCTGACAGGCTACAAGTTCAGCATTGGTTTTTAGGAATGGTTCCTCTTTCCATCCACACCCAAACCCCAGAAAAGAAACAGAATGGAAGAAACCCAGTGTAAGAAGGGCAGTTGGGTACATCTCAATCACATCTTTATTAATCTTTTATCAGCCACAAGTTAAGAATAACAAAATGTCCAAGGCAGCCATTGTCAAATGGCTCAAGGTTTCCATTGAATAAACCAATTTAGCAGGAAAAGCTATTATTTTGTAATAAATATGTGACTTGAGAGAGCTGGTAAGAGATCAGGGCCAGGAAAAACGGTTTAGTCAAATGTTTCAGGTCACACTGATAAAAGGTTAACACTCTGTCCCATGGCACATGCCAGTTGCCACCTAATTCAGCAACTATTAACACCTCCAGCAAGGCTCCCTCTCCTGTGAGGTACAGTAGCCACAGATGCTTTAATGATCTTTCATATGAAGGAATATGTAAAGCAGCTTAAGTCTCATTCTCCTGCTATTATGAGCTTGATCTCTTAGAATGAGAAAAGAACTTTAATTGCTGTCTCACTGCTCTGGTTTGCAAGCTCACACCATGAATTTTTTCCTTACCAGGGATTAATTTTGCTGTTTGGTGACACCCACTGAAGGAGTGGATGAGAAGAGCAAGAAAGTTACCTGTACCCAGATGGCAGTTCTCCTTCCTGAGCATTGCCCAGCAGGCTGGACACCTTGTGACAGAGCTGGCTTAGGTCAGAGCTTCTGAAGTAAATACTTAATATCAAACTGTGAACAAAAAGGGAAGTTTGATCTATCGTGGCTATAAGCTTTCACTCAAGAGTATTTTCTGCCTTCAAAGTCTATTTTCAAGCAGCAAGACCAGGCATCTGTGCTTATTCCCCAGACTGGGGAAACAGCAGCCAGGAAGGAAACCTCCTGTGGGAGAGCCAGGCAGAATTGGTCACGGAGATGAAGTCAGTGTGGGAAGGAAGCACAATGCCACGTCCCCCGGGGCCCAGAACACTTCTTGGTGTCTACACTTGATTTGAGAGACCCACCTCTGCTGGCCAAAGGCACGCAAATCTTCGCAGTCGCTGCCTGGTGGCTGGAGAGGGACGATGCTGCCCAGTCTGGGCGCCGATTCAAGCGTCCCATTCCCCCAGGTCAGCGTTGGGCTGCAGCCCCCCGGCCAGGCAGGCGGGAGCCGCGACCAGCCCGGCCCCTCCGCCACCACCTGTGCGCTGCAATGACTTTCCTCAGCTTTCCCTCCAGTTACCTACCGGCCCTCGGGGCAGCAGGAACAGCCCGTGGAGCGGATGGCGAGGAGCGGAGGCGTCAGAACGGTGCTGGCGGGGGTGGCTGGGCTGGAGGGAGGGTGCGGGCGGGCAGCGAGTTGGAAGCGCCGG